>NC_068993.1:25788188-25791314 GCF_001194135.2 Octopus bimaculoides
ATTGATTATCAGACAGACAATGAGAAGCTTTTAAAAAATACAACTCTATATGTAATTATTAGTATCATCATTATTATTATTTTTATTATGAATAATAATGGTGATAATAAGAAATTATTATTATTATTGTTATTTTTTAATATTATTGTTGTTGTTATTAATTATTATTATTATTATTATTATTATTATTATTATTATTATTATTATTATTATGGTTTTGTTGTTAGTATTGTTGCTGTCATCTTTATTAATGTTTATTGGTATTATTTTTGCTATTATTCCTGTTAATGCTGCCTATTTTTGTTGTGGTTTTTACTACTACTACTACTACTTGTTTATTGTCTTTTCTGGTAAGTTCTATATAACTGTTTTTTAGCTAATATTTCAAAATTCTTTTGTTTCTATTTTATTATCCTCACCCCCAACAAAACGTTTTGTAGTTTCTAACTTTATTCCTTTATTTAAAAGATAAAACAGAAACATGTAACTGTATCAATCGATATATTTACAGTTTCACACCGTTGCTAACACTATCATACTATCATTGTTACTCATTCCAAAACACTATCATTATGACCACTTTTTATACAATTCTATTCCTCATTTAACGCCCACTTTTCCACGCTTGTATTAGTCAGATGAAGTTTTTTGAGGCAGATTTTCTATGGTCAGATGCCCTTCCTGTTGCCTACCCTCACCTGTTTCCAAGTTAGGTAATATTTCCCATGGGTACGCATGTTTACCATCTACTTTAATCAGTTAACTAGCTTCTCTTGTAGACAATTATTCTCTATTGATTGTGGCAACAACAATTGTTTCTAATTTAGGCACAAGGCCAGCAGATTAGGTGGAGGGGTTTTGTCTATTACAGTGACCCCAGTACCTAATTGATATTTTGTGTGTTTTATTGTCTTTCATCATAAGGATGTTTCATCCTTATGGTGAAAAGTAGATTTGGGCAGGATTTGAATTTGGAATGTAATGAGGTGGAAGAAATATCACAAGGTATTTCATTGGGCACTCTAATGATTTTGGTAATCTAATAACAATAATGAATTTTAGCCATAAAGTCTTGAAGAGATTCAGAAAAATACAAAGGAAGGTTAACCAAGGGTTGATGAAAATGTGTTGAGTAAAACAGATAAGTTATACAAAGACAGGGGGAGCAGTGAATCACGATTTACAATGTACATAAACATATCAGCAGCATCATCATCATTGTTTTAACATCAACTTTTCCATGCTCGCACAGGTCAGATGGAATTCATTAAGGTGGATTTTTTATGACTGGATGCCCTCATCACCAATCCTCACCTATTTTCAAACAAAGTAATATTTCCCCATGACATGGAAGATTGGAAACAAAGGACAACGCTCACTTGATGGGGACATTCATTTACAGCTCTTGCATGATGTCAAGGCAAGTAGACAGTAACACACATATGCACACACATACACTAACACACATATATATATACATGCACATACATACACAATAACATATATTTGTGCATGTGTGTGTGTGTGTGTGTGTGTGTGTGATGGAGAAATACAGTGCAAATAAGAGTGGTGCAAGAATACAGCCTTGTTTTGTCCCGGATTGAGATTGTGAATGGATCAGACACTTTCCTGCTAGATCTGACAGAAGCCATCATCCCTTGATGGAAGATGACATTGAGCATTTTTTCAGGAACGCCTAGCTTTCTAAAGACAACTCAAAGAGCATCCCTAGATATGGTGTTGAAACCTTTAGTTAGATCTACAAAAGCAACAAAAAGGTCTTGGTTGTGGTCACAAGCCTTTTCCTGCAGCTGCCTTAGGCTGAAAATCATATCCACTGTGCCTCTACCAGCCCAAAATCCACACTGAGATCCAGGCAACACTAAGCTGGCAAGGGCATCAATTAATCTGTCTAAGGTAACCTTGGCAACATAGAAAAGGGAGATACCTCTATGGTTGTCACATTCACACTTGCTTATAAAGATGGACAATAGAAGCATCTTTAAACTGTGGTCAGGTCATATCTCACATATGAGTGGTATAAGAATTCCAAAGCAACTTCTCTTTGGCCAGTTCCCAACAGGAAGGTCAGTTGGAAGGTTACTCTTATGCTTCAAAGACAAACTAAATGACAATCTGAAGTGATGCAACATTTCCTTTTCTTCCTGGGAAAACAAAGCATCAAGACGCAGAACCTGACCCCAGTTCTGCTTCTCCTCAGTTCAAATATCTGAGTAAAGTTGACTCCAACATTGGGACCAACTTTAAGCAAGTATGAAGGCATGCTTGCAAAATGCTGCTCCTCAAAATGGAAACCTTACTTGTCATTGTGCATGAATCATGGCATGAAGCAAAGCAAGCTTTGCTGTCCACCCAAGAAAACACATAGTAAATGATCCACAAGCACTCAAGCAAACTGAGCCCTCAACTTTTTCCATTTGTCAAAAGGTTTGGAAGACACCAGCAGGCCTCAAGACACATCCATATCCGTAGAACATGATTAACACTTTATTTTACTAAATCCTCATTTGTTGTTCATGAAGAGAATCCATCACATATATATATATCAATATCATCATCATCACTTAACGTCTGCTTTCCATGCTAGCATGGGTTGGCCGATTTGACTGAGGACTGACGAACCAGATGGCTGCACCAGGCTCCAATCTGATCTGGTAGAGTTTCTGCAGCTGGATGCCCTTCCTAATGCCAACCACTCTGAGAGTGTAGCAGGTGCTTTTACGTGCCACCAGCATGAGGGCCAGTCAGGCGGTACTGGCAACGGCCATGCTCAAATGGTGTTTTTTACGTGCCACCTGCACAGGAACCAATCCAGTGCCACCGGCAACAACCTCGCTTGAATGTTTTTTCATGTGCCAGTAAGGCGACACTGGTAACGATCATGCTCAAATGGTGCTTTATCATGCCACCGGCACAGAAGCCAATCAGCTACTCTGGCAACGATCATGCTCAGATGGTGCTGTTAGCGCTCCACTAGCATCGATGCCAGTCATCGATTTTGATTTCGATTTCGATTTCACTTGCTTCAACAGGTCTTCGCAAGCGGAGTTTAGTGTCCAATGAAGGAAAGGTACACATAAGTGGGCTGGTTACACCCCTGGCATA
>NC_068993.1:25791324-25795132 GCF_001194135.2 Octopus bimaculoides
CCAATGAAGGAAAGGTACACATAAGTGGGCTGGTTACACCCCTGGCATAGGCCACAGGTTATGGTCTCACTTGGCTTGCTGGGTCTTCTCAAGTACAGCATGTTTCCAACAGTCTTGGTCACTAGTCATTGCCTCAGTGAGGCCTAATGCTCGAAGGTCGTGCTTCATCACCTCATCCCAGGTCTTCCTGGGTCTACCTCTTCCACAGGTTCCCTCAACTGCTAGGGTGTGACACTTTTTCACACAGCTATCCTCATCCATTCTCGCCACATGACCATACCAGTGCAATCGTCTCTTGCACACCACATCTGATGCTTCTTAGGTTCAACTTTTTTCTCAAGGTACTTACACTCTGTCGAGTATGCACACTGACATTACACACCTAGCAGAGCATACTGGCTTCATTCCTTGCGAGCTTACGCATGTCCTCAGCAGTCAAGGCCCATGTTTCACTGCCATGTAAAATGGCTGTTCATACACATGTCTACCTTTTACAGTCTACCTTTTACTCTGAGCGAGAGGCCCTTTGTCACCAGTAAAGGTAAGAGTTCTCTGAACTTTGCCCAGGCTATTCTTATTCTAACAGCTACACTTTCAGTGCACCCACCCCTGCTACTGACTTGGTAATGGAAGCTATCAACTACTTCTAGTTTTTCTCCCTGGAATGTGGCAGAAGTTGTTCTCTGCACATTTTCAGTGTTTATTGCTCCTGAGCATCTGCCACATACAAAAACTATCTTCCCAGTTAGCCTTCCTTTGATATTGCTGCACCTCTTATGTATCCATAGCTTACACTGGGTACTTCTTATATAGCTTCTACCTACACCTTTTCTACAGATTGAGCAAGACCATCTACCTAAAGGGATTTGTGGTTTGTCTGCCTTCCTACTTATTAGGAGTTTGGTTTTAACTAGGTTAACTCTAAGGCCCTTCGATTCTAATCCTTGCTTCTGCACCTGAAACTTCTCCTTTAGTTCTGATAGTGACTCAGCAATTAGAGCAAGGTCATCAGCATAGAGGAGCTCCCAAGGGCATCCTGTTTTGAATTCCTCTGTTGTTGCCTGGAGGACTATGATAAATAGGAGGGGGCTGTGGACAGAACCTTGGTGGACCCCTCTACCCGGAATTCTTCACTGTACTTGTTGCCAACCCTCACCTTACTGACAGTGTCCCTGTACATGCCTTGCACATCTCTCACTAACCATTCATCTATCCCTAGTTTACTCATTGACCACCAGGTAAGGGATCGGGGGACCCTGTCAAAGGCTTTCTCCATGTCAACAAAAGCAAGGTACAGAGGTTTATCTTTGGCTAGGTATTTCTCCTGCAGCTGTCTTACCAGAAATATAGCATCAGTGGTGCTTTTACCTGGCACGAACCCAAACTGCATCTCATCTAAACTGACTCTCTTCCTAATTAGTTGGGCTATGCCTCTCTCTATGACCTTCATTATCTGATCCATCAACTTGATACCTCTGTAATTATTTGTATCCAATGCATTACCTTTGCCTTTGTAGCAGTTGACTATGGTGCTGCTACACTAGACATTGGGTATGACTCCTTCGTGTATCACCTGGTTAACTATACGAGTGACTAGGCTATAGTCAACACCACCAGATATTTTGAGCATCTCTGCAGTGATTCCTGATAGGCTAGGAGCTTTCCCTGTTTTCATACTCTTAATTGCTTTACCTACCAAGGTTCTGTCAATTCAGATAGCTTGTCCCTCTGTTGAGTCGACATTCAGCAGAGTCTCTTTCTCCCATTCATTCTCTTTATTGAGCAATCTTTCGTAATGGCATCTCCAAACCTCTCTCTTCGCAGTCTAGTTTAGTGCAAGTGAACCATCATCCATGCGGACACATTTCTCTCCTGCATCATGATTCTCTCTCACACACTGTCTTGCAACACGAAATACTTCACGACACAGAACATTGACAAATTTTTTCTTATCTGCTTCCGCTCTGGCTAAATAAACCTGTCTCTTAGCTTCCCTTCTGGCAGTCTGATACAATTCCCTGCTACCACCGTTCTTCCAGTCCTTCCAAGCCTATTTCTTTTCTCTAATAGCCCTGTCAACAACATTGTTCCACCACCACCTTACCATCCACACATCTGGTCAGTGGCCCTCAGCAAGTTGTTCCGTAGAAACCTCCAGTTGTCTTCTACATCGTGTGAAGCTACATCCCCTTCTATTTCGTCAAGGGCTTCGAATAATATGTCTCTAAATCTCTGTCCATTCACAGGATCTTTAAGCTTCCAGACCCTTCTCCTCCATGCTGGTCGTCTTCTGGGCAACCACTTAGCCCTGATCCTGAAGTCACTAACTATCAGTCTATATTGTGTACATTCTTCGCCTGGGAAGGTTTTGGCATTTATAAGCAGCCATCTTTCCCTTTTTCTGGTGAGAATGTAGTCAATTTGGCTAGTGCCAGAACGGTAGGTGACTGGCAGGTTTCCTGAAGTTAATATTGCAAACCATAAGCTCATTTGCATCGCAGAACTCCAGCAGCCTGGTTCCCTCCTCCTTGCGGGAACCAAAACCATAGACTCCATGTACGCCATTGAAGTCACCAGCCACAAAGAGAAGGTCCCTGTTATTCGTCAACGAGGTAGTCTGCAATAGGGTGTCATACAATCGGTGTTTCTCTCCATCGGGTAGCCCTGAATGAGGGGCATAGGCCGAGATAATGGTTGCAAAGCCATGATGAAGCACTAATCTAATCTTAAGTATTCTATGGCATACTCTGACTACCTTGATTACCTTATCCACCCATTTCTCCGCAAGAAGTATACCCATGCCCCCAACCCCATCAGTGTTCCCTGCCCAGAAAATTTTGTACCTGTGTTCTTTTGCCTGTGAGGAACCTAGTGGAACTTCCTAACTCACAGCACACACTGTAAAATGTAAAGTGTTTGACATTAGGAAGGATATCCAACTGTAGAAACCAAGCCAAATCAGACTGAAACCTGGTGTTGCTCTCTTGCTTGCCAACCTCGTCAAACTGTCCAACCCATGCCTTTGGCATGGAAAACGGACATTTAAGGATGATGATGATCATATATGATGAGCATTTTTGTCTACCAAATCTACTCAGGAAAAATACTTGCCTATAGTGCCATGCAGTGAGATTGTACCTGAAACCATGTAGTTGGGAAAGAAACTTCTTACCATACTGTCATATCATGTATATGGGTATATATGAGGCACAGTCAAAAAGTATCCGACTTTTCCTGCCAAAACTAATGCTGTGTGTCGAAATCCTTTGGGTGGGAAGTGATCCCACTCTTCCTGCTCATGCATGAAAATTTTGCACTGGTAGGCTGCATCAGTTCTTTCTGTCACATCTAGAGTACAGACATGTAGTGGATTTCTGTACTCTAGGCATAACTGCTGTGAACTGACGCAGCCTACCAGCACGAAAAACTCCCCACAAGCGCAGAAATGGTGGCATCACCCCCAAAGGGTATTGCTCACATGGCATTAGTTTTTGGTGGGAAAACATAAAGTCAGATACTTTCTGAACACACCCAGTATGTGTGCGTGTGTGTGTGTGTGTAGTGTACTGTTCCATGATATAAGATCACCATAAAAAAATTCTCCATCTAGTGAGAGATAAATGTTATTTAATAAACACAGTATGTTTTTATGTTCTCCTATTAGTTTCATGCAATGAAAGCATGTCAGACAGAATTTTTTAACACATCTGGCATGTTTTCATTGCATGAAACTAATAGTAGCATGTAAAAACATATTGTGTTTATTGAATAATTATATATATATATATATATATATATATATATATAT
>NC_068993.1:25795143-25816547 GCF_001194135.2 Octopus bimaculoides
ACACACACACACACACACACACACACACACACACACACACACACACACACATACATACATACATGTGTGTATGAGTATGTATGTACATGAATGATTGAAAATTATAGGGCACAAATATTTTCATTAAAAGTTTTAAAAAATAAAGTACACAATCATTATAACAAGACATAATTAAAAAGAAATAAAACATAAAAAATTTACTCGCTACATGTCTCTGCCTTCCTGACATTGTATTGTTGTCTTGAGTACCAGAAGGCATCTGTTAACATTTTTTGAATCATTTGGAATAGGACTATTCCAATTCATTATATCTCTGACCTATTTTCACTAATAATCTAACTTTTGCATGTTTACTGTATTCCCAACCTAACAACAACTGTTATTTTTACCTCTTTGGAATGCCACTGGCATCACAGATATGCAGTTCTATCAATTAATTGTTAATTTGGTTATGAAAGGAAGGTGATTCAGTCCTTCAGTCTCTGCTTGACCATCTTCTTTATTTCTGAGGACAAATACTATTGTTGTTTTGTGAAAGCTATTCTTCCTCACTTACTTGTGTTGGCTTTTCCGTAACCAAAATCTCTTTCTCATTACACATTGATGAAATGTTGTTGCTTGGTTGCTACTGTAAAAGGATAAGGTGCTTGCTCATTTGTGTTTATTAGGATTATGAACAAGATGATTTCTTCCACCATCCTGGATGTTGTATCTTTTGGTCCTCTTGAAAATGATTTTTGTTGCATTTGTCACTGCTCCAGTTAGTCTTTGTTGCTGCGAGGTGGTTCTATGTAGCAACTAGGTATTTTTGTCTTGTATCATCAATCTCATGCCTTTTGTTTTGACAACCTCAACTAGACACAATTCCAGTATGATTTTGTGGTCTTCAGGCTTCATTAGGACTTCTAAATCCATTTTGATAACTCCTGATCACATATTGTTTCTTGCCAACCTTGCTTTAATCCTCCACTCATGCTGCAGTAAAAAACTCATGGTAACCCTTTATTTCTTTGCTCTATATTCTGGGCTGAAATGGATGTGTATCAAACATTTTCACTTATGTTTTGGCTGAGTCTTTAGTTTTTGTAGTAGAAGGGATGGCAAACTTCAAACAGATAGAGAAACTGCTCTCCACTGGGATCAGAAAAGCTTATTGTACGAACCTAAATGCTTACACTACTCTGGCCAGAATCTACTGTCTCTCTGAATTCACTTCACACAGCATTTTGCTTTGAATGCCTGACAGAGAAAGAGGCAGACTGAATCACCTGCTTCTTGGCATTACATCACTTCCTCCTTCATTTCCAGTCTTGATGTCTTCCTTCCTCCCTTGCTTCTGTTCCTGACATCTCCCTTGCTTTTGGTTCTGATGTTTCCCTTTCTCCCTTGCCCCTGGTCCTGATATCTCCCTCCTCCTTTGCTTCTGGTCCTGCTGTCTCCACTTCTTCGCACTTTTAAAAGTGCAACATGTGGTACCAAAACTTTTTCATTTCTCAGTTGAGAAAATTTCTCTTAAATTATCCTTGGATACTTGTTGTAATTATCATTTTAATGGTAATTTTAATCCTTTCTAAAACATGGGGATATTATTTTGTCTTTGCTCTCCCTTGGATTAGGCCCTGTGGCAAAGAAATATAGTCTGCTTTTACAAAATTCTGCCAACTACTTTTTCCTCTCTGGTAACTGTGTTAAATCTAAAAATTCAGTTTGTGTTTTAAACAAGGTAAGACTAACTTTGAACACAGTAAAAATATGACAATTTTAAAATGCTTAACCATGTTCAAGTGTTGCTGTTTTTATTGCTGGTATTATTACTATCTTCAAAATTATTTGTTAGACTGTTTGAAATGTTTTTCTGATAATTTTTTATTAAGATATTCATTTTCTTCTTTTTATTGATTTGGTTATATATTTTGTTTTTGCATTGCCTTTTTCACTTTGTTTGCTATTGCAATATTTTGTCTTATAACAAGTTTCTGGTAGCCATTCTGAATGTGAACATATGGTTAACACATAAATGTAATAAGGTCTGCAAAAATATACAGCTTTGTTTTGTCTACCTCCCCCATTCCAGTGTTGAGACAGGCAATTCTCTGGTTATTATAAATTTTAGTAAATTTTTCAAAGACAATTATATTTGATGATGCCAAAAATAAAGTTCTGATACAGAGAGAAAAAAATTATCTTCACACTGCAAGACTCAATAAGAATGATGATGATGATGATGATGCTTGTTATTTAGGCACAAGACCAGGAATTTTTAGAAGTTGGGGGTTTGTCAATACCAACTCTACAATAATAGGCTGGTACTTTATTTAATCAACCCCAAAAAGATGGAATGCAAAGTTGACTTTACAGGTATTTGAACTCAGTAGATATACCATAAGGCCTTTTGTTCAATGTTTCAAGAATTTTGTCAAACCATGGTACCAACTGCTTCTAGGATAATTATGATCTTAAGGCATGTTAAAAGACTTTATAATAATTTCTTTTATTTGTCAAAATAGCGAGGGATATGAACATTAAATAAATATTATAAGAATAGATTGCAAAAACAGTGTGGATTTATGCAAAATGGATAATTAGAAAACAAAAATTAAAAAACGATTTATGCTTATGTGGTTAAGAAGTTTACTTCACAACCATGAAATTTCTGACTCAATTTGCATGGCACCTTGGGGAAGTCTCTTCTACTACAACCCCAGTCAGTTAATACCTTGTGAGTGAATTTGGTAGACAAAAACTATGTGAAAGCCTATTGTGCATTTGTGTATATACATAAATAGATACATACATGCATACATACATACATACATACATACATACATACATACATATAAATAACTGATGGAGACTGGAGGGTATATCAGCCGAAACATGTGAACAACAAACAAGATGAGGACAATTATCCGTCAAATGTAAATAATGTACATAATTATGATCAGAACCCTCCCTTCTAGGGTTTTGGCAATGGGGAAAGCATCAGGACGCTTGCTTGTCAAAATTTTGTCTTTGTGTCTACAAATTCTGTTAATTCTCTGTTCTCTTTCCATAGAACTGTGTAATCCAAAGGCTCATCAGAGAGATGTTGTTCAGAAAGTTCTGTCACTCATGGTTGATGTGATTGTTGTCATTATGGTTCTTTTTGTTTTGGTTTCCCCTGTTGCAGATCTTGTTGAGTCTCTCGCTATTGCTGAGAATGCTGTTTCGTTCCTTGATGTTGTAGTAGCTGATTTATCTCTTCTTGTTGTTGTCGTTGTTGTTGTAGCTTCTGCTGCTGCTGATGTTGTTGGCTTGTAGCTTTGATTTCGAGATTGAGATTGGCTGCAGTGTTTTCAAAACTGGCTGCAGCATTTTCAAAATTGGCTGCAGCAAAGCTACTTAGTTACATGCCCACAAACTTTTGGGATTTAGGGGTTACAAGCGTATTTTCTCTCCCACTTTACCCTTTTGAGGGTCAGTTAACAATCACCCACTTGGATGGTTTTATTTCCAAGGAGTCAGTAAGATTCCCTATGGCCTTATTTCCTCTCTGTTCCAGTGTATTTTTGGCATTTGGGATATTGAAGCAGCATGAGGCACCTCTCATTACAGTGGGGTAGAAAGCTTTTAAATGGCCAGTTTTGCTACAGATGTAACACCTGAGTTTCCTACCCTCCACAACCACCCACATCTGCTCACACTCTCCAGAACAGAAAATGTCCAGGATAGCATGAACTTCTTCTGGAGCAAACAAAACCTGGAACTCCATGGACACTCTTGTATTGTTTTGTTGAAGGCTTGATTGTAAGCTTATCATCTCTCCATGCTCCTCTAGCATGGCCATTACTCTGGCCTGGTCCATACAAGGAGGTATGCCTGAGACCCTGACCCTGGTCACACTAAGTCCCATGTATAAAGGGAGAATCACATAATGGTCAGAAGAGCAGGTCATTGTAGCTATCCTACATGCTTCCTTTTCATTGCTACAGATAGCTGCCATGGTCCCATATTGTTTTCCTTGACAGACATAAACTACGGAAGGCCACACCTCCTCCAGGCATTTTTCTATTTGAGCTGGGGAAGGGTATAGTGGCTTTCTCTTTCTGCAATTAATGCACTTATAAATTATCATTCTCTTTTTGGTGGAAATCCTTTCCTCTTCTGGGAGAGCCATTGATGCCAGATCGAATGATAACTTCATGATATTTTTTAACTGCCTCCTCTATCCCTTGCAAAGAATGAGTGGTCTATATATTCGGATGTGTATCCTTGTTACTCTCTTCGTAAATAACATTACTGTTGACACTGTAGTAGCAGTCTGCAGTTTTGTTGATGCCAATACTGCTGCTGATGGTTACAATATTATCATTGTTGTTGCTGTTGCTGCTGCTGTTGGTTTCATTACTACTATTATTGTTGTTGATGTTGTTCTTGCTGATGTCGTTATTGTTGTTGCTGGAGCAGTCACGAGTCATGCTGGTGTTAGTGGTCTTATTTTGGCTGTTGGTGATGTTGTTGTTGATGGTATGGTGGTAATGGTAGTAGTAGTGCTGGTGTTGGTGGCGATGTTAATGTCTGTAGGTTCTTTGCAAAAGTCAAAAGGAGTGGGGATCTATACGCTTGGTTGACTACTATAACATGAGGAAGCAGATACATTTTCACCTGTGGGATTAGTCAACTGAATCAAGGCATTATATAACTGATACTTAATTTATTAACTTGAAGAGGCAAAAGATTAAGTTGATTAATTAAGATTTGGATAGGTAGTGGATTGGCATAGACTTTAAACCAATGGTTCTCAACTGGGTCCACACAAGCAAAATAGTAAGCTGGGGATCCACAGTAATGTTTTATGGGTCCATGAAAACGTTTTGCTTCAGAGGTATTTATTGGACGAAACAGCAAGATTTATTTCTCTAACCTACATAAGTTAATGTATGAAAAACAAAATAGGAATTTTAAAGACATAAATATAAAACTATTTTTTAAACTCTGAATGGCTTTGGGGGTCCATTAGAGTAAAATAGTAACCAAAGGTGGCTATTGGTAAAAAATGGTTGAGAACCATTGTCTTAAACTATCGACAAAATGCTTGTACTAATTCATTACAACCCTTTAGAGTTGAAATCCCACCAAAATTAACACTACCTTTTATCCTTCAAGTGCTTATAAATAAAGTGCCAGTCAAGTATAAGTGTTGATTCCTATGATGCATCTTAGACGTGAATAGAATTATAATAGAAGACAAGATTTGAGCAGCAAATAAAAAAAAAAACAATTAAAACCTGTAAAACTTTTCCCAAGCTTTGATCAACATTGCTATAGATTAATTGATTGCTTACTTTTAAGAAAGGCAGGTAGCTCCAAAATAAAAGATGAGAAAAATTTTGTTATACTTCTTTCCTCTTTCATGCTGTGCATAAAGAAGTAGAAAATCTTA
Source organism: Octopus bimaculoides (assembly GCF_001194135.2). Taxonomy (NCBI): domain Eukaryota; kingdom Metazoa; phylum Mollusca; class Cephalopoda; order Octopoda; family Octopodidae; genus Octopus; species Octopus bimaculoides. The sequence continues at coordinate 25,800,566 of NC_068993.1, forward strand.
AGTAGGTCACAAAACTGGTTAAGTTTCATATATGTAATGAAGTGGGTTGAAAAATTTTGATCAGTTGAAATTATCTAAAGAATTTAGTTGACTAAATCTCCCCCTGAGGACGCTTAAAGTATTAAATTGACAAATTAACTCAAATACAACCAGCTGATTGAAAACTTTGAAAAATATAGAAAATGTAGAAGCAAGAAAATCTAGTCTTAAAGCTAGAAGGTTGGTCAGAGAGTGACCATTGGTTTTGCATCTATAAAGTGCTTAGCTGTATAGGCAACTTGACAGATTCAAATGGCTGGAGGCATGTAACCTCTCTACACTTGGAGGGAGGAAAACATCATAGTCAGTTGATTTTGTAAGCAACAAATTCCAGAATAAAACTCTACTGGCAAAACCTTGAGTGAAGCAGAGTTATTCATCTTAAATCAGTTCCAGTTCTGTCCACAATTCCTGTCAAGGGCATCGAAAGGTGGTAGCATTTCTCTAGTCAGCAACTGGAGAATTCCATGTTTCCAACAGGAATTTCCTCAGATGAGGGCACTGCCTAAACACCTCTTTTTTGAAGTTTAAAAAGGTCCCCAGGTCAAATGAATTTTTCAGGATTCTTGCTCTTTCAGCCAAACGTATTTCTGTGTCTGTGCCCTTGAGCTGGTGGCATTATAGCTGCTGTTGTTGCTGTCATTATCACTGTCAATGCTGTTGTCACTGCCAGACCCAATGCCAGTACTGCTGCTGTTGTTGTTGCTACTAGTGCTGCTGCTGGCACCATTGTTGTTCCTGCTGTTATTACTGGATGTGATGCTGGTGCTGCAATTGCTGCTAACAAGGCTGCTGTTGCTATTGATATATATATCCCCATAAGTTACAAATACATGAAATATATACATCCATGCACATATACTCTTTACCCTTTAACTTGTTTCAGTCGTTTGACTACGGCCATACTGGAGCACCGCCTTTAGTCGAGCAAATCGACCCCGGGACTTATTCTTTGGAAGCCTAGTAGTTATTCTATCAGTCTCTTTTGCTGAACCGCTAAGTTACGGGGACGTAAACACACCACTATCGGTTGTCAAGCGATGTTGGGGGGACAAACACAGACGCACAAACATTTTACACACACATACATATACACATATATATATACATATATACGATGGGCTTCTTTCAGTTTCCGTCTACCAAATCCACTCACAAGGCTTTGGTCGGCCCGAGGCTATAGTAGAAGACACTTGCCTAAGGTGCCACGCAGTGGTTGGTAAGCAAGCTACTTACCACAACAGCCACTCCTGCGTCTGTATGTATATTTGTATGTATAGAAATAGAGGAAATGCTGTGATGCTGATTATGAACACCATCAGTATAGCTGATGGAAAATATATTATTTTGCATACTAAACACAATTGCTGCTGAATCTGGTAAATGTAATATATAGTGATTTGAACAATTTCATTCAAACAGTTAGTAGACAAAATCTCCCTCTAGAGATGTTTAAAATCTAAAAACAGGCAAATGAAGTAATGTCAATTAGATCTGGTTATCAAAGTTTTAGACAACATAGACCATGCAGATAAAAGTTGATCTGGTTTAATGCTTCCCTGAGGGGATCTAATAAGACTGAAACATGTCTGTTGCTTTCTCCAGTTGGCTTTAAAGATCAGATTCACTCCAAACTGAAATGTCTATATATCCAAAATTCAAATTATCTGAACTTATAACTATTATTTCTCTTGCTTACTGTTTTGAAATTTTAATATCCCTAGAAGGAGTTTTGTTGACAAATTACTTGGGTGATCTCAACTGATTTAAGTTTTTCAAGCCAGAATGCCATCAATTTTAATTTTTTTGAATATCCAGAGATTGTTGGCTACCACAGTTGACATAAATAACTTGAACTTAATCTGTAAAAATAGTTGTAACTTATTGGGATATATTTAAGAAGTTAGAAACCCAGTGCAAGGACATGCATGCTAAGAAATGAAATTGACATTGAAGCTATTCTTATATGAATGTGCATTTTGTATTTGTTTGGGTCAGGGCAAATAAGCAGTAAGTTTAGAATGGTGTGCTCTCGATATCTCTTGGTACATCAAAGTATTGTGGTACATTGTTTGGGAAACCAGAATTCCAAAACAATGTGCTACAACACTTCAGTATGCCATGAGATGGAGTTATGTATGATGCAAAAATAACATTAAAATTTCTTTAAATTTGAAAAATATAAATATATACACTTAAATTTTATGCTTTATTTAATGAAGCAATATTTAGTAATTTTATGTAGACTAAAATATATATTCTTTTAATAGTTTTTTAAAATTTTGTTCAGACGTGTGTTGTAAGTAAAGAAAATATGAACCATTAAGCTAAATGATTGTAGATACTTATACATGCATTAGAATATCTAATTATATGGGTTAAAAAACTATACTCTCCACACATCCAGGCAGGCTTAGAATGTGCAGAGCTAAGTAGATAATTATTTGCTATGATAATATTTGACCCAAGATATCTTATAGTCTGTTTTGGTGTAGAGATCAAAGGAGCTTAGTCACAGGACTTGATGATTTAGTAGCCAAATCTTTTTCAACTGACTTTGTGTGTTGTTGTCACATGTTGACAAGTCTTAACAACATACCTAAAATAATATTTGAATGCAAAGCATTGATATTTCATTTTAATCTTTTGGTATTAACCCACTTGAGACCATCTTCAGTTCGATGACATAAACATCATGTTTAAAAGTGATCTAAACTAAAACCTTCCATTAAAATTGCATGTTAATTTATGTTCCAAACATCCGCTGAATTAGGACAAAGGTATTCTATCAAATTCATTATTTTCCAAATTAATTGGATCAAAAACAGCACATCTCAAAAGAAATATGGTTATGAAGAGGTTAATAGTGATAATAGTGTGGATAAAAATGATAAATGGGGTAGGAGAAAAAAAACAAAGTTATGAAGATGCATTGGAATATAATGCATGTTGTTCATAATGTGAGATTGTTTTAGCGAGAGCTAGGGCAATATTATACATCGGACAGTCAACATTGTATCCCCCTAGAGAAATATACTCATATATATCACATTATGTTATGAGATAATAAGTATCAGAATATCATTTCTGAAATTGTCCATAATTTTCTAGTAGTTGGAGTGTGTGTGTGTAGAATCAAGGCTCTATGCTTACTGCTATGTGATATGAAATGATGCTATGGAGAAGGGATAACACAAGTAGACAAGTAAGAATGAAACAAAAACATTTCAAATCATTTTTAATAGTTTCACCCTGAGCAGATATGTTATATGATAAGATGGGTTGCCCAAAAGAAACCAGAATTTTGCAATATTATTTTATTCACTTAGTTTTAAATGCTTACACTTTTACCGCCTTCAAAGTATTCTCCATTTGAAGCAATGCATCGATCCAAACGCATTTTCTACTGTCCAAAGCAGTCCTAGATCTCTTACAAAGTGATGCCTTTTAATGCCTCCATCATTTTTTCCTTCACTTCTTCCACATCTGCAAAATGTTTTCCTTTAAGGACTTTCTCCATCCGGGGAAATAAAAAAAGTCACAGGGAGCAAGATTGGGTGAATAGGGAGCATGGGTAAGCTGAGTTTTGCCATTTTTGGTTAAAACCTGTCTCACTTTCAAAGCAATATGTGCAAGCGCATTGTCATGATGAAACAACCACTCTCCCCTTTGCCACAGGTTGGGGCGTTTTCATCACACCATGTCATGCAAGTGCTTCAGAACTGCCAAGTAAAATGTCTGATTAACAGTTTGACCAGGAGGAATAAATTCTGTGTGGACAATTCCTTTCGCATTGATGAAACAAATCAGCATCGTCTTGAGATTGGATTTTACTTGACTCACTTTTTGGGAGCATGGTGACATTGAATGCTTCCATTGACTTGATTGCTGCTTTGTTTCCATGTCGTTGCCATAGCACCAACTTTTGTCACCAGTGATGACCTTCAAAAAGGGTCCAGATCAAATTCCAACTGTTCTTTCAGTTCATGATACACATTCAGTCATGACTGCTTTTGATTTTCCATGAGCAAGTGAGACACAAATTTTGCTGCAACTCTTTTCATTTGCAATTCCTTGCTCAAAATTCGTTGGCAAGAGCTCTAAGACACACCAGTCATATCAACAAGTTTGTCAATTGTTCGGTGACAGTCCTCCAAGACCAGTTCATGAATTTTCATAATGTTTTCACTCGTTGGGAAGGTTAATGGCTGCTCTGAACAAGATTGGTCTTCAAGTGACAAGTGACCATTTCTAAAGTGTGAAAACCACTCGTACACTTGTGTTTTGCTTATGGCGGCATCCTTGTAAACTGTTTGAAGTATAACAACTGTTTTGGTTGCCGTTTTCCTTGCAGAAAACAGAATTTTACAGAAGCATGCTGTTCTTTTGTTTCAGCCATCACAAAAATTGATGAGCAGGGGAGAATCACTGCAAAACAAAGATGCACCACGTGGCAGTATGAGTTCCCAGTATTATGTCAGTCAGCAGACTGATGCCTGAGGGTCACATCAAGTGGCTTCTAGCAGGGGGAACCTAAACTACAATAGGCTTACCCCACAGAGAATGTTTCTGGTTACTTTTGGGTACCTCCTCATATATTTGGAGATAACTTTTTGTCAAAGCGAAATGATAAACAGAATATATCTGTACACCTTTATTGAGTTCTCTCTCTCTTTGTCTTAGAATAGAGACTGTTCTATGACACTGGCACAAAACCTCTGCTTACTAGCACTAGCAACTCTTATGCAATTTAAAGTGACCAGCCGTGGAAATTAACCCAGGAACAATCTAAGGTTCCTTGTAAATATTTCAGTCTAAGTAAGCAGCAAATCATCAACAACCAGAACATCCTGTAGACTTTATAGAGGGGTTTCTGATAACAGACTGGCATTTTATTCATGAGTACTAGTCCTTTCCCAAAACATGTTCATTTTTGGAGAAAGTTCTTTATGCCATGATACTATGGTTTTTTCAGCTGATGTTTTTCATGATTTAATACAATCCAGTTAAATACCATCTCATTTGCACTGAGAGGCCATATGGAGAAAATACATAAATTCCTACACAATTAAAAATTAATTACAGAGACAATACAATACAAAACTACTAAGGTATACATAACTTAATTTTTCCAAGAAACACAATGGCTCAGAGAATTGATATTTAACTCTAATTTCTGTGTTATTTAAGAAAATAGGAAATAAATCTTCCCCTAAATAGAAAAATTTGTAGTTTCTCACAGGAAGTCTTATTATCTATTCCTTACCAAGAAACACAATGAAATTACTCTAAAGTGGTATATGAACTCATGCCCCATGGGACAGCTGTCTCACACTTTAACCACTCATATATTTCACCTTTATGATTACAATCTGAAAGGTTCTGAAATAGATAAAATATTTTAATATTTTGTTGCAGGTAATTCACTTTAACAAAAATAGAGGAATACCTACAAAATGAAGAAAAAGGGAAGGAAAAAGAAAAATACTACAGACAATAGCTGATTGGCTAACAAGGAAACAAAAATTATTGCTTGAAGAAGTAAACACCAAAATACCCCAAAGTACCTATTCCCTTGTTGACAATATAACAAGTGCTTAAATATACTCCAGAATTTAGTTGCTTCTTGGAAAACAGAAATACATTGCCAGATGAATGTCAGAAGAGTATAGATGGTGTAAAAAGACTGGGTAGCTGTCAAGAATGTCAAAGTGTCAAAGAAAACAGAAAAAAATTAACTGTTGCATAGATTCATTATCAGAGAAATTTTTTAAATTTTTGGATTGTGGAAATAATAACCCTACATAAAGCCACTTATATTCATATATCAATCCTACCATAACAAAATATATAGCAGTCATAATTTTACAAAAACTAAATAGTTCATAATCAAAATTTGGCCAAATTTTATCAGAAAAAGGATTTTTCAAGGTGTTTCTCTTATTTTGTACCCACCTCAAACTAAGCAAATAGGTTGAAACAAATTAACTGCAACTACAAATGCTATGAAAAATAAATCAATAAATCATTTCCCTTATGTGGCTATCGCAAAAAGGTACACAAAAAAATATAGTCACATGGAGGGAGAATCAACAACAAAATAGCACAAAGATTCAGTAAATAAATAAAAGCGACTATGGTATTCAAAAAAAAAAAAACGACAAAAACTTGTTTAAAAAGAGGCAAATTAACAATGCTACAAAATATTTAGATAAATTTTGATCATGAAATCAAAAGATATCTCTATAAACTCATAGGTGGAGATGAAATAGATAAATCACAACATGCAAAACATGAAAGAAGATTAGAAAGAGTTCTACAGAGATGTTAGACAAATATTAAATACACAACTTAATGCTAGAAATGAGATAATAGGTATAAACACACAAGCTATCTCAACTTCAGCATAACTGAAAGATAACCAAATTGAAATGCTTTGATAAAAAAAAAACTCCCATAAACTTACTGTCAGCATTCCGAGTTTATTATCCTGAAGCTGATATTGATGGAGAATATACAGAGAGAGAGGAAAGAATGGAAGCAAACAGAAAATGACTATAAAGTAACTGGAGGGTTATAAATATTTATAACTCAACAAGAAAAAACTGATTAGCACATTAAAATTATCCCCAAATATAAAACAACAACTATTGTTTGTATATAAGGAAAACAATTAGAATTAGAAGGTAAATATATATCAAGGTACACAAATAGAAAGAAAAAAATGAAAACATGAAAAAAATTGAAAGAGAGAGTTCAAAGGTTAATTCATAAAACAACAATGATAAAATGAAAAGTTGTACTAACAGAACTAATTTGGATATAAAGACATAAAACATAGACTGTTCCTCATCTGATACAGGCATTTAGACATAAAATACTGACTGTTCCCCATTTGTTACTGATACTGAAACCAAGCATGAACTTCTCTAAAACGCAACTGCAATACAAACCAAAGTATTAAACTTGACTTTAAAAAGTATTTTGATAGTGAATTACACTTTACGTCACCATTACAACCGCCACCACAACCGCCAGCATTTTCAGTGTTATTGTTGTTGTTGTTGTTATTATTGTCGTCATCTTTTGATGATTTCATGAGAGCTAACATCCTCACAACTGCCTTCTTCTGTTTTCCCTCCTGGTTTTCATGATATTCTGCTTTAGTTACAATTCACTGCCAGTAAACATAACTTTTTCATAAAAAAAAAAACAATCGAAAACAAAAACAAAAAAAAACCCAAATAACAATGTCATTCTTTCATATCACAAGTCCATACTGGTGCTGCACACAATGACTAATGAATTTTATGTCTGGCTCTGGCAGCTTTTTCAACTCACCATTTGCATTCCTCTTGTCATGCAAGTTGGTGTGGACAATGCTCAACACATTTCTCACCATCCTCTATGGATCTTTTACAGTCAACACCCATCGCTCTCATTCATAGATCCTGCCCTTTTCACAGAAGTGCCTCGTCACCAGTTGAGGTAACAACTTCCTGAATGTCTTCCATTCCTATCATACCTGGCATTACATACTTCTTTTACTAAATGTGCAACCTTGAAAACAATAGACTTATTCCTCGTTGGACATTAAAAGAATTAACCACTTCTGCAAATATAATACATCTAAAATCACATCAATCTGCAAGAGACCTTGCTGATCCTCTTACAGGCATGTCGCTAGGGAAGGGGGTCAAACAACTCCTCTACTTCTAATGTGAGGAACACAATGTACTCAGTATGAGTAATCCCATTATCTGGTCACCTTCTTATGAGTGCATGGAACTATAAGGATGAGTATTTTACCTTATTAGGTATAACAAAATATAAACAGGGAGTGAGAAGAAAGAGGGAGAGAGAGAGAGAGAGAGAGAGAGAGAGAGAGAGAGAGAGAGAGTAAAAGATGAAGATGGTTAAGAAAAGAGAGTATAACACACACGTGTATGTATGTATGTGTGTGTGTGTGTGAGAGAGAGAGAGAGAGAGAGAGAGCATGTGTGTGTGTGTGTGTGTTTGTGTGTAATAGAGAGAGAGAAGCAAGAATAATTCCAGTAAAATACAAACATAGAGAAGAGATGTATGAAAGAGAGAGAGAAAGAGAGAGAGAGAGAGGAAGAGAGAGAGAGAGAGAGAGAAGGAGAGAGAAAGAGAGAGATAGAGAAAGAGAGAGAGATATATATAGAAATAGTGAACAAAAGAGAGAGGGAATAAGAAAAAAGGGAAACTTAAAGGAGAGAGCTATAGTAAAAGGAAGAGAAAGATGTAAATGGAAAGTGAGAAAAGATGATAAAAGATAGGGAGAAGCAATAAAACCAGGGAGAGAACATAACAGAAAGGCAGAAAGAAAGGGTACAGCAAAAAAATAAATAAATAAATAACACAAGGATATGGGGCAGGGAGAAGCAAACAAGAAAGAGAAAGAGAAGATAAGGTTAAGCAGCAGTAGAGAGAGAGAGAGAAGTAAACTGAAAGAGAGAGCAGGGTAATGAGAGAGAAAGAGAGAATCAGAGAGAAAGAAAGAGTAGGAAAGATAGCAATACATGAATATAGAGGTAGACAGAAGAGACAATGTCTTATTCTGTTGGCAAGCTGATCAATCTTTGGTTGTGCTTAATAAAGTTAAACAAAGAAAATTAGCTGTTGATGAGAAAAGGATTTAATTAGTGAAATATCGGAAACTTTTACACTTTTTTCAGAAGGTTGCTGTTTTTGTGTATGTGTTTTTATCGAGTTTAACTACAGAATATTGATAGAAGAAAATAAAATGTAAAAACCAGCATTTACATCATTCATGAGTTTAAAAGAAGAAAGAAATAAGAAAAAAAAATGAAAAAAATAGTGAAGGTGGGAACAGGTAGAGGTGGGGGTGAAGAGGAAAACGAGTGATGAGAAAATTAAAATATCAGATCGTGAATATAATTAAGTTTACCTAACTAACTGAGAAATATATGAATATATATATATACACTCACACACATATATACATATATAATTTTATAATTATATATACTTTCATATACACACATATACACATATATGTATGCAAATATGTGTGTGTACATACACACACACACACACACATACACACATACATATAGTATTTGAGTGTATTAGTGAATAAATAGTTGGGTAAAAATAATAAAAGTCATAAATAAATTAAGAGGTATCATAAGGACATTTCAAAAATGTGCCACAAAAGAACAAAGATATTGGTATTTTAAAAAGAAAAATAAATTCAAAAAGATTACCTTCGTTTATTTATTCTGAAGATGTCGTGTGTATTTTGTCGATATTGCTTTTTGTGTATTTTTTTTTTTTTAAATGTTAGATAAACAGATTCTATCAATATTATTGTTGTGATGATTGTTGTTGGTTAAGCATAAAGTCAACAGCAACAACTACTGATACACAGGGTGACGTGTAACCCATACAACATTCATATCTACATAGCAAATGGTTCTAAACATAGTGGACTAAGTGGGGCCACCACCAGCAGATAAACCAAGAAGAGACTTTAAGTACCAATGATTCATTCCTTGTCACAAATATACACAGTGTCCTTAGTCAAGTCACTTAACCTTACCTTTGGCTTTGGCTGTGGACTATCATTAGGTCCTAACAGTAGGTACAGCTCACTTCTGTAACGTATGCCACTTTTTATTAGCTCACAGTGCTAAGTTCAAATTCTCTTAAAAACCTTGAGAAAGGTAACAGGAACTCACTCAAATGCATTCTACTCATAATGACCATAAAGAACCATGGACGCTGCCCCTTCTCTTCTGACTTAATAAAAGGAAAGATCTTTCAACTAGAGCTTAGTCTTGGGCCTCTCTTGGTCTGGGTACTTTACATAGTTGCACGTCCATGTGCAGGTCGAGACAAGTTTATAAATTTTTTTTTATAGGAAGGCTAGCATTTGCTCATACATATATGTCTTCCATCTCTATACCCTTAGTGTTATTTCAATGAAAAGGGGGAGATAACCACTTTAGGGTTGTTACAGCTTGGTACCAGTGTCATTATGGACATTGCTATCAAAATGTAACAGGCCAGAACAGATACCGCAAGACACCATCTGCAATACTCTTGCAGTTCCACTACCCAACACCCTAGACTGGTGCTTTTTTATCAACCCTGAAAGTATGGAAAGCAAAGTTAACCAGTGGGATTTGAACTTAGAGTACAGAGACTTAGGACAAATACTACAAAGCATTCTATCCAACATACAATGACTTAGCCAAGAAGCCATCTTAAAAATCAATAGTAATATAACCCTTCTTCCACCCCACTCACCTATAAATGTCAGGCCTTGTACCTGCAACAAAAACCATTACACAAGTTATTCAGCACACTAAATGACACTTCCAGCAAATCAGCACTGCAACACAGATACATTTCAAAGTATACACTTTTATAATATTAATACCCATGACAAAAGTATGAACCTCTCACGACATTTCTACTCACTAATAAAGCTAGCAGCCATGTCCACTTAATTAACTTTTATTACTGGCATACGCTTGCTTAGTGAAGGATTGTGTATACTCATTCAAACTATTCAATATGGAGCCAACAAAGTAATCTCTTGACCAGCTAAAAATAACACACAATTCTCCCTCAAACCACACTCTACCATCTTAACATGTAAGGATATATTGGATAATATAATCAGGGGAATGATATGCCTACAGGATTAAAAAAAAAGGAACAGGTGGTCATAACTGGATTACTTTTCACAAGAGATTTGCTTAAACAGGGCCAACAAGAAGTGGGGTTGCTAAATAACAACAATAACATCAACAATTATCCCTACATTTTAGGAAAATTTGCCCATAATAAATGGAGAATAATTGAAAAATTTCATCCTATAAAATGCATATCAAGAGTAATTTGTAAGAGTGCTTTGTTTCTAAATATTTGATTAGCTACATCTGTGCCTCATATTTGCTCCAATGAAGCTGATCAAAATAAGTTCAATACTCAACAACAACCAGAACAATAACAAACCGAAGAAGATATTCAATAAGAAAAATGGAGGGTTTTACATTTTCTAAGAGGCAGGAGGTATGATTTGGTAGATTTCAATGCCTGTTAAGGCTTTGAAAAATCTGGTAGCATGGTGCCATTGAGTCTGTTTAATTAAAATAAAATGCTGTCATTGAATTTGTAAGAAAATACACAATATTCTGGTATCATTAACCCCACCCCTTCTCGTAAACAAAATCACTGTTCTATATAATACCTCCAGTAGATTAGTGACTGCTATAGTTATTTAATTTCCAGTCAACTTTGGCCAAGCAGGGCTATGATCAAAGGCATTCCCTTCATGACCATCCCATCTTTTTGTATATTGGGGATGACATTATTCAGGGAATACTTCTTATTTAAATAGGAACAGTGTAGTTAAACTGTTCTTTCTAGCAGATTAAGCATCTGTGTAGAGTCTTCTTTATTGTCTGTAACAGATTAACAGCTTTGGGATTGGGGTTATGATTTCAAGAGTTAAGCAGACCACAAAAGTTGTACAGAAACCATTGATATAAAAGTCTGATCCACTATATCTTTCAATCATCTAAACAGATGATGTATGATAATAGTCAGTTAGTATTCAGATTTGACTAAACTCTAAATAATGGTTATGTCTAAGGGTTAAATATTTTTAATATGTGACTCTTTCATAAGGCAGTGAGTTGGCAGAATTGCTAATGCACCAGAGAAAATGCGAACGGCATTTCGTCCGTCTTTATGTTCTGAGTTCAAATTCTACTGAGGTTAACTTTGCCTCTCCTCCTTTTCAGGGTTGATAAAATAAGTACCAGTTGAGCAATGATGTTGATATAAGCGACTTACTCCCTCCCTCGAAATTGCTTGCCTTGTGCCAAAATTTGAGACTGATGTGTGATTTTATTTTTAAGACATGGTGCATTTGTTTGGACAGTTAAGTATCTATTATCTGAACAAGATTCAAATAGTGAAGGTAAAGGTGGGATGATTGTATGATAGGCTTAAAATGGCACCTAAATGATTCCACTACATGTCAAAAACTCACTAAGTATCCCACAGATCCTTCACCTTCCTGTGTCCATCTTCAAAAATCCTAAAGAGAGACTGATCTTACAAATTGAGCCATTCCACTCTGACTCACAACACACATTCTCACCATTACACGCTACCACTGCATTTTTCAAAAACTTTTACCCCACCAAATACACACAATAGCTTCAACAACAATAATGCAGTCCCACAATGCATCAGTTTAACTATCACTGTCAACAGGAAAGTTTTGAACTCCTTTCCCCATTAAATATGCATGTATTTATTTATTTATTTTATTTTATGAACTAAAGTATCATTGATTACACATTGATGTATTGGAAGTTGATCAGTCAATGGTTCACTATGAGGATGACAAGAGAACATCCATAACTTGGTCAACTTCATTTGCAAAAAATGGCATTTTTGCCAGTTTACATCCATCTTCCATATATGGTAAAAGAACTTACATACATACATACATAGAAAGAAAGGAAGACAGAGAGAAATGGAAATAGATAGATGGGCTCTCATATAGTTTCACTATCAATTTCCACCCTCAAGATATTGGCCAATGCTAAAGATGATGGGAGTGAACTTGGTATCATGTGGCTGCAAAGCAAACTACTTAACCATACAGCTATATCTGTACCCATTTGCAAAAAATTACTAAATGCTTTCTTAAGAAAAAATACAAACTCTCAGACAGCCAAGCCTATTATACTGTATGCAAAAATAATACATCTAGAATCTACAATTTCTTAACTGGTGTAGAACAAGGATCCTTCCTCTCATCCAAACTTTTTAACCTATACTTATGCAAACTTTCCATGATGCCTCAGCATATACACATGATCTCATATGCAGATGACATCACACTCACAATGGTCAGTATCTAGGCACATCTGCTCCAATCTATATATCAAGTACTTTGAAAAACTAACTCCACAACAATCCATTCCTCTGTGTTTCTTTGTGCCAGAAAACATCAAATACAACCAAACTTTACACTTACCAAAGTAAACATACCATGATCATCATTGGTTTAATGCCCACTTTCCCATGCTTACATGGGTTGGATAGAATTTTGTTAAAGCAGATTTTTCTATGGTTGGATGCCCTTCCTGTTGCCAACTCTCACCTGTTTCCATGTAAGGTAATATTTCCCCATAACCAGACATGTTTTTCCAGAAGATTGAGAACATAGGACACTGCTTGCATTACAGTTACACTCATTTATAATTATCATGCAACGTCAAGCCAAAAAGACAACAAAACACACACACACACACACACACACACACACACACACACACAGAGTTTCAGTTTCCATCTACAATATCTACTTACAAGGCTTTGGTCAGTTCAGGGCTATTGCTGAAGACACTTGTCCAAGATGCCATGCATTAGGATTGAACCCAGAACCATGTGATTGGGAAGCAAACTTTTTATCACACAGCCACGCCTGTACCTATGAAGGTAAAACTTGGAGTTATATACAATTCCCAAATGTAATAAGCATAAGGTGCCATGTAAAAAAGCATTGGTATGATGCTGGTGTCACATAAAGAGCATTGGTACTGGTATCATGTAAAAAGCACCCAGTACACTCTGTGAAGTGGTTGGAATCCAGCTGTAAAACGCAAGTCAGAACAGACTACAGAATCTGGTGTGGCCCCTAGCCTTGCCACTTCCTGTCAAGTCATTCAGCCCATACCAGAATGGAAAACAGATGTTAAGTGTTGATGATCATGATGATGAAAATAAATCAATGCAGAAATATAATTAGAACACTAACACATACCTTTATCAAACAGAAAAACAAAAACAATGGTAATTTACAAATAATATATTAGATCTCTCAGAAAACAGCACATTCCATAATGCTATTATAGGTTTCATGCACAACACATACACAAACAGACCCATGCACACACACACACACACACACACACACACACACACACTATCTATGCAGCAAAACAAAAATGTTAAAAATATTAAAAAAAAGCACCTGAACATGTGAAGGGGACAGTTTATTTGCATAAGAAACTTCAATGTGTTCAACCATTGTAACTGCATGCACAATCACCTCAAATACTCAGACACATCTACAATGCACAAGTATCCTAAAATCGGTCTCTCTTATTTGGCCTAGACAAACATGAAAAACATGTAGACAAAGACAGTAGCAGCATCAGCAATCTCATTTTAATGAAGCACAGAACAAGGCTGCACAGGATCAATAAGTGCAAGGAGAATAGTTTCTGTCGTACTCTGACCTAGTGCACTGTGGCTGTGGCCATCAATGAAATCTATCAATGAAAGAACTAATGATGAAAAGACATCTTGGCTTAAAATTTTGGTACAAGGCCAGCAATTTTAGGGGAGGAGCAAGTCAGTTACATTAAACCCCAGTGCTCAACTGGTACAGTGAAGGTGCATGGCTTAGTGGTTAAGGCATTCGGCTCACAATCGTAAGGTTGTGAGTTCAATTCCCGGTGACACGTTGTGTCCTTGAGCAAGACACTTTATTTCACGTTGCTCCAGTCTACTCAGCTGGCAAAAATGAGTAGTACCTGTATTTCAAAGGACCGGCCTTGTCACGCTATGTGTCACACTGAATCTCCCTGATTACAACATTAGGGGTACACATGTCTGTGGATTGCTCAGTCACTTGCACGCTAATTTCATGAGCTGGCTGTTCCATTGATCGTATCAGCTGGGACCCTCATCGTTGTAACTGATGGAGTGCTCCTATTACTTATTTTATCAACTCTGAAAGGATGAAAAGCAAAGTTGACCTTGGTGGAATTTGAACTCAGAACGTAAAGACAGGTAAAATGCTGCTCAGCATTTAGTCCGGCATGCTAATGATTCTACCAAATCGCCACCCTGACTATATCTGGTAATATTTGTTTCGATTTTTGGCACCAGGCTAGCAATTTCTGGGAGTGGGTAAGTCAATTACATAAACACCAGTGCTCAGCTGATGCTTATTTTATCGACCTCAAAAGGAGAAAAGGCAAAGTGGACCTTGACAGAATTTGAACTCAGAACATGAAAATGGACAAAATGCAGCAAAGCATTTCACCCAGTGTGCTAATGATTCTGCCAGCTTGCCACCTTAAAGAAAGGACATATCAAACACTTCTAGATACACTATACCTTAAAATAAGATGGAACAGTCAAGGCTGGAATGCTTTTGATCATGGCTAACCTGGGGTTAAACAGCAACAAGAGCTGCACTAAGCAAGCTTTTAGACCTATTAATAGAATCTGTATTATCAGGTTATCCCATAAGTTCTGTCTGAATTTTGAATAAAGAAAAAAAGTGATCAAATGTTATATTTAACTGAAATTTAATCATCAAAATACTTTCTCTGATTATCCATGACTTCCTTCCATCTAATTACAAGCTTTTTAATCCCATCAATGTAAAACTCTTTTGGTTTCAAAGGGAAGTACTCTGAAATGTTAGTTTCGACCTTCTCCTGGCTTGCAAAAGTTATGTCCCCCAAATGATTCTGTAAACTATGAAACAAATGGTAGTCTGAAGGAGTGAGGTCAGGATGAGGAATTTTTTCCCAACCAAGCTCTTTGATCTTCTGTGATGTGATCTTTGCAGTGTGGGGTCGCGCATTGTCCTGATGAAACATCACTCCTTTTCGATTCACTAAAGCGGGTCTTCTTTTCTTCAAAGCTTGGTTCAAATGCTCTAATTGCTGACAGTAGACTTGAGCATTGATTATTGCATTAGGTGGTAACAATTCAAAGTGAATTACTCCTTTGCAATGCCACCAGATAGAGAGAAGAACCTTTTTCCCCATGAAGTTTCCTTCTCGGTTGTGGTTGAGCTTTATCCCTTTTACCAAGCCACTGTTTACAATGTTTAACATTTCAATAG
>NC_068993.1:25816968-25821567 GCF_001194135.2 Octopus bimaculoides
TCTTCATCTTCAAGGCTGAAATCTCCACTTCTGAATTTTGCAAACCATCTTCTGCAAGTTCTTTCATTCAAGCATTCTGGCTCATAAACTAAGTGTATGTTTCGAGTCGCTTCGGCTGCAGAGTTTCCTTTTTTGTACTCATAAAGCATTATGTGCTTTCAATGCTCTTTGGATATTTCCATGTTAGAAAGGGTTTTAATCAAAGAAATTTTTATTCTATTATTCTGTAAAATAATATTTAATTAGTTTAAATGTATACAATGCATAAAAATAATTTTTAATTCCATTAGACATTCTAAAATACTATTAAATTTCATTCGATTTTAAAAAAGGTAAAATCAGACAGAACTTATGGGATGACCTGATATTACAAACAGATTTGATATCCAACAATGGAACTTTTCCTTCTAAGAATCTAAGATAGTGCTTGGTATACCTCCTTAATTCTAACAGAACAATTGTCCATATTAATTAGTACTAATTGTTATTAATTGATTGTCCTTATTAATTTCCAAATAATATATGAATTTACAATTATTATACTGAATCCCTTAGCTGCTATAGCATGTGCTATAGCATTACTTGATGTGGCACAGCTACTGTGCCACATCAAGTAATAAATCAGGGCTTATGTAGAAAATCTATAAAAAGAATACCAGAGACCATTCAATCTATTAGACATAATAGCTAATTTTGCTCTACAGTTTTATAAAAAAAGGACATAAATGTGAATGTAGTCCCAGATATACACTTTGTCTGGAGAGAGAAATAGGATGATCACAGCTGTAACACCTTTGACTTTATGACTATTTGATCAAAGCTTGTTTTATGACTTTGAGCTGATCAGCAGCAACAAATAGGGTTTGCTACAATTAGTGTAGTATGTCCCACAACAACTGTAGTTTTTCCCACAACTAATGTCACTGATTTCACAAATTCACAACTACTGTAGCATATCCCATAATTAATGTAGCATATTCCATAGCTACTATAGTACAACTCCTGTATATAACTATAATTAGTGAAGCATATTGCACAAATACTTTAGTGTTTTGTACAACTAATATTATCATTGTAACATCTTCCACCCTTCCTCTAATCAGTTTCTCATACACTTAGACTAACATATTTTCTGCAATACTATATTTCATAACACTCTAATTGATACATTCAGTAGCAGACTAAATCCTCACAGTTCATGTAATTACCATAACTATTAATTATCGTTAATCATCTTCAACATTTCATTGCTGCCATGTTTCATTTACGCTAAAAACTCAACAAATATTCCATTAGAGATTTAGGTTTTACTGATTTACCGACAATTATTCTTTTCTAGCACTTTATTTCATCACTTCACTCATCCATCAACTATTTCGTCTCTCTTAACATATTGCAATGAAAATACATCAATAAATGGATAAATAAAATACATAAATAATGGTTCAAAAGCAAAACGAAAAAAATTAGAAGAACTGAAGAAAAAGTCAGAAATAAAAATATCCAATGAAGAAAACACAAAAATAAAACCGAACATCTCTCTGCACCAATACCTTCATCCTTTTGAAAAAAAATCAAAGACAAAGAAAGAAAGATGGGAAAGAAATCTTAATATAGAAGGGATATTTCTGATATCTACCATTGATATCCATAGAAATCTATTCTTGCTTTGAGATGCTGCTTCATAAAAACAGTACGACCCATTGATCCAGAGCAGCAAGTGGACATTTATGAAAATTATAGCAATGCATGCTTTTGAAAATCTTCAATGGCATCTAAATCAAAGATTTTGCATCCTATTGGCTTGGAAGTCATCCAAGAAGATTTTTCAAAGTGCTAGACATTCAATGCCTAGCTATATTGATTTTTTTTTTTTTTGTATAGTTTTCTTTTACCTTTTCTTTTTCTTCTCTAGTGGAAGTGCCGTCTGGTGAATTCACAAGCCTAACTAATTATAAGAAGGAATTTATGACAAAATCTTCCTCCTGTTGTTTAACAACAAATAGAGGCTGTCCTTAAAACATATTCTCATTCTTGGTGTGTGAACCATGCAGTACTTTTGGTGAGAAAGTCAGAAGAAGCTGCTAAAGTAATAAGTGTTTCCAAAATACAGAGGAAGACAAGAGAAAAGGGTATAGGGTGTGTGAGGGAAGGTAGCAAGACAGAAAGGAGAAGGAATAGAAAACAGTAAGATGTGGTGAGAAAGATAAGAGAGAAATAGGAGGGAAACAGGAAAAAGAGATGGGAGGGAAGGGTGAAGGAGAACCTGCAGAAATAGGAGAGAAAAGGTTGATAATCAAAGAGAGGGAAATAACCAGAAAGAAATTGAAATGACAATGTTGTGATAATGAGAGAGAGAGAGTAAGAGAGAGAGAGAGAGAGAGAGAGAGAGAGAGAGAGAGAGGGAGAGAGAATAAATATTTGAAAGAAATAAGTGAACAAAGATGTATACACTATGATGCCTACTTATGATATATGCGAGAGTTGTGTTTGTTCGTGACAGTGTGTGTGTGTGTGTGTGTGTGTGTGTGACAATAGGTGGATGAGTAAATTAATGTGAAAAAGAAACAGAATGACAATGAGAAGAATGTAAAAGACAAACTAAAAAGAAAAAGATGACCAAAGAAGTGAAATAAGGAAAAAGGCATGGAATTTCTTATATTTTCACTTTGATATTTTATTTATGTGAGTGTTGTCTGCTGAAATCATTATTGGTATTTTCAGTAACTTTCTGACTTTGTGGCTGAAATATGAAATAGATTGAAAATAACAGCCTATTGAGTGTAGAGGATATCAGTTCATGCATATCAATGTGTTTGTCCAGTAGTTAGAGGATATTAAGGTTATCTCCTACATACTAATATTTTTACTCAAAATGTAGAAGATATTTCTATTAACATATGCATGTGAATATACTGACCTGAGAGAATTGATTCTATGTGTGTGTGCACATGCATGTTTGTCTGCATACATATATATGTTTATATATATATATATGTTTATATATATATATATATATATATATATATATATATATATATCATCATCATCATCATCATTTAATGTCCACTTTCCATGTTGGCATGGGCTGGACAGTTTGACAGGAACTGGTGAGTCAGAGGACTGCAGCTAGCTCTACTGTCTGCTTTGGTTTGATTTTTGCAGCCAGATGTCCTTCCTGACATCAACTACTTTAGAGGGTGTATGGGGTATTTTTTACATGGCACCAGCACATTATATAAATATATATATATATATACATACAGTACATACATACACATATACACACATGCATACATACATATAGATATATATTTGAATAATGAGAGAGACAGAAGATGGAATTGTTTTGACCCATCTAGCATCCCTCCCTCACAGGCAGGATACTTAACAAAGGAGATATAAAACAGAATGTAAAACACCTGCTGTGTCCACATAGCAATAATAGTTATATAGCCAACACAGTAACAGCGGCAGAAAATAAAGTCAGAACTGTCACATATTCAGCTAAACCTAATAAATGCTCATGCAGAGATAAATCAAAATGCCCATTGATGAACTTCTGTATGAATATGAATCTCATATGTAAATGTACCATTCACACGAGGAGAGGACTGTACATTTACAGTGGGGCAATGGCTGATTCATTCAAGAATCGTTATTGCAACCATGTCGCCAGCCTCAAGAAAATCAACAAGAGACATTCAACATCTTTGGCTGATTTTGTGTGGAGACTTAAGGCAGATGAAATTAAATATGATTTAACTTGGTCCATAATAAGGAACATGCAACCATATAATATCCTTTCCAGGAGATGCGGACCCTGCTCTAAGGAATCCCTGTCTTTTGTGTGGACCAATGAGAAGATCATTAAGACAATTTCTGAAAGGCTCTTAAGATGTTTACATGCTTTCACACAATGCAGTTGAAATGAATTTGTGTAACCATTAACCAAATTAATAATCATAATTCACCTTAAGGTATGGATGAATTAAGTTTTACTCTAGCCTCCTCGTAAACAATAAATAGTTATTCAATTAACTGTGTGAGCATATGTGCGCCAAACCACATGTGTGCGTATGCTTGTATCTTTGTGAATATTTGTATGAGCAAGTGTACATGCACCATGCATGCGGGCGTTTATACATCTACATCTGTTAATGGCTATATTTAATACTCTTTTCACTGTAATGTGTGTTCATTACTTTCTGCATCTGTTATTTATTATTGATCTTATATAAAAAGGAAGCTGTATCTTTTAATTTACTGCTTTACCATACACAAACTGAGGAGATATCTTGTGAAACAGCTGTTATTTTAATGGTATAAATCTTGTAATCACCTGAAGAGACACATCTACACTGTCAGATACTCCTAAACCAGTTAAGTATCTCACATGTGAGGGATCGATGTCAGATGGATCAAAACAATTGTAGTGATCAATAAACATTCTCATATCTTCCATCTTTCTCATTGTTCAAATATCCAACAAACACTATCAAAGTGAATGTACTTTACCAGTAAGCTACCAGGTATATACCATACTATTTATTATCTAATATATGAGTGTGTATACATATATATATATATATATATATA
>NC_068993.1:25822191-25825402 GCF_001194135.2 Octopus bimaculoides
ATATGTATATATTATATTACTGAGATAATACTAATTTTTAAAATTTGGGAAAATGCAAGAAGGGTGAGGGAAGTTTTAATGCCTATCTTTGTCAAGTAGCTGGTTACCAGGATTGAATTGTGGAGTGGTGCATTGTCCTGGTGCAGGTGTTCTGGCCTCTATGTATGTTTATATGTATGCATGTATGTTGTATGTATGTACGTATGTCATTATGCAGTTTATTTCAAGATTTCTTGTCAATAGAGAAAGAACCAGTTTCTAACCTAGACTCAAGGCTCCTTCATTGGAATTTCAACATCAACAACAGGGTATTTTTGTTTGTATGTATGTATGTATGTATGTATGTATATGTGCAGATTTGTATGTTTTGCTTTATGTATGTATTCTCATGCATATAGTTGCATATCTAGACAAGCTCATATATATTATTTAAATGATAATCTTCAGGAAAGTTTTACAGATTTTTACAGTTCCAGTTATGGATTGGATCTGTAGTCTTCAAATTAGCTTTCTCCTTTCTGGTTTTGAGAAGCCTAATTTCTCAAGATCGGTATTTAGGTAGTGTGTTACATATCCCAGGGTTCCAATAATTACAGCTATAAACCTGAACTTGTAATCTGGATAGAGTAACTGCAGATTTCTCATTAGTTGAGCATAGGTGTTCTCTTTTTCACTTATCTTCAGCTGTATGTTAACTTCCACTGGGCAGCTAATTTCCACAACTGTGCACAGTTTCTTTTCTCTATCCCAAATCATTATATCAGGTCTGTTGTGTTTACATTTTATTGACGTCTTCACTGGTACATTCTACCGGTATTCCTTTTTATTATTAGTGGCTATGGTTTCTACCATATTGTAGGTTCTTATTTCTTTGTCTTCAGGATTATCCTTCTGACGGATTTCCTTACAGTGTGTCCAAGCTACAACATCATGTCTCATCGATAGATAATACCATAATAACATTTTCAGACAACTGCTTATGATGTGCGTGATATCTTCAGTGTGAACTCCACAAAGTCTGCATTGGTTGTCACATTTTTCTGCTTTTCCTGCATCTCTATCCCTTTTGTGCATTAGGTACTTGGTTGATATTTCCTGTTCTTGGATTGCAAACACATACCGTTCAAAGTGGGAGATAGTAATCAGGCTATTGGACCCTGATAAACTGCTTTGATGATCGATGTTACTATCATCATGGAGCTTTCTACTAACATAGCCATGCATAGTCTTCTGTTCATATAGGATCATCCTTTCATCTGATGGCATGTTGCAGAAGAGCCATGCGACTTCTATCAGACAAAGAATGTTGCTCAAAGGGCTGCCTTCCAAGTTTTATGATGATATAAGCCTCACGTATGCAAACTTGGTCAAGGGATGCACTTTGACACTGGGTGGTTATGTATGTATGTATGTATGTATGTATGTATGTATGTATGTATGTATGCAAATATATTTGTATGTATATGTGTGTATACTTTAGCATGCTACACTGTCTCATCACAAGCAGGCAATCTTTTTAACCCCCACCAAACAGCACTCATTCCCAACACTTCAGAGATGATAGAAACAGTCCTAAACAATCAACTTCTAGTGACTTAGGACTCAAATACTTTAGGCCTATGATGCTAACAGTAAGAAAAAAACTTCTTTACATGCAAGCAGTTACAGGTCTGGAGCACTTCTAACTAGCTTCACAACAGTTGACAGTCTAGACCAATGGTCCTCTACTGGGGTCCATATAAGATTTTTGGGGATCCACAATAGTATTTTAAGGACCCCTGAAAAAGTTTTGTTTTAGATGTATATGTATTGGTATATATTGCAAGAAACAGCTAGGTTTCTTTAACATTTTACATAGTTCAACCTTTACAAGTTAATGTGTGAAAAGCAAAATAGGAATTTTGAAAGAAGTTTCTATAAAACTAGTTTTTAAACATCGAATGGATATGGGAGTCCACCAGAATAAAATAGTAATCAAAGGGGTCTGTAGATAAAAAGTGGTTGAGAACCCCATGTCTAGGAGTTCAGTCAACAAGGTCAAAATCTGGACTATGAAAAAGGAGCTTCAAGACTTCTTTGGTGATATAAGGTTATTTCCAATTCAAATACACTTGGGGCATATTTGAACCCATAAAAAAGCCTTTCACTGTATTTTGTCATGAAAATAATTTCTTGCACAAGACAAATGGTGTAAATACACCTAAAATCAGCTTGCAGTACTATCTACCTAGACTGTCTGATGCAAGCATTTTAAAGTGGTTATCTCCTTTTCAGTCACAGAAACTGGACAGCGTGCACAATGAGATGACAAGAGAGATTGTCTCTCTTATGCCTTGATGTTGTGTACATCAGGCTTTACAGGAAAGCTCAAATCATTCATTAGGTGAGCACAACACCAAATAGAAGATTTAGGAGCACATTCCATCCATTTTTGTTATTGTTTCTCAATGCAGAGTAGGCTTTGCTGACCATGCTATCATGCTGAATATCAGATCATATTGGGATGTTATATTCTTGAGACTTCTTTATCTTAACAGACCACTCAACTACATTAATGTAATCAGCAGACACAACATGAAATTGGGATCTAATGGGATCTAATGAGATCCCCTACATGCATCATTGTTGCAGATGTTTAAAAATATATGCATGCATCATTTGTAATAATGGAGTCAAACCAAATAATGATATTTTGAAAGCATTTAATATGCACATTTCAGAGCTTGATTAATGTAATATAACTGGCATACCCGTGTCGTCACAAATGTCAAGAATGTGTTGTCAAAAATGAGAGAAAATGGCTCAACAACACAATGTGAGAAACCATTGATAAATGTCAGCAATCTAGTAAATATATGTACAGACACAGACATGAAGCACTTGAAGAATCAGATATCATCCACATAATGTGTGTGTGTGTGTGTGTACATGCACACATATATATACCCACATATACACACACACACATATACACATATATCAAAATGTACATATGCATACATATAGACATATCTTTCTTTTTTCTCTCTCTCTCTGTATATGTATATATATGTATATATGTGCGTATATATATATATATATATATACACACACACACACACACACACATGTATATATGTATATATATATATATATATAAATATGTATGCATATGTATGAGTGTATGTCTGCATATATATATATGAATATATATATATATATATATATATAT
>NC_068993.1:25825859-25826853 GCF_001194135.2 Octopus bimaculoides
ATTTGCTTTGCGGGAAGGACTGTTCCAACGAAGTCGCATATTGTCCTTACCTTCGAAACGCGGAGTAGATGGAACAGGGACAACTGACAAAGGGTTATACTCTTTATGTTGCATGTCTCGTTTCTTGTTTCTCTGTTTGTTTTTTTCGTTGTTCGAAAAAAGTTCGTTTTCTGTTTTCATTTGTCATTGTGTTTAACGTTTGTTTGATGTCCTGTACCCATATATGCATGTATGTATACATATAGATGTAGGTATGCACATATATGTATGGATATATGCATATGTTTGTATATTATTTATATTATATATATATATATATACACATAATATATAGATATATGCATAAACCCATACATATATGTACATACCTACATCTATATGTATACATACATGCATATATGGGTACAGGACATCACAAAAAAACATTAAACAGAATGAGAAACGAAAACAGAAAACGAACCTTTTACGAACAACGAAAAAAAACAAACAGAGAAACGAGACATGCAACATAAAGAGCATAACCCTTCGTCAGTTGTCCCTGTTCCATCTACTCCGCGTTTCGAAGGTAAGGACAATACGTGACTTCATTGAAACAGTCCTTCCCGCAAAGCAAATTAAATAAAATTTGGAATTTTTTGCGGAGGGTGAAAGTGTTAACAAGAACAGAACAGTGAGAACAAGACAGTAAAAACAAACAGTGAGGGCTGTTAAGCCAAGACGATAGAAAAATCATTATGAATGCAAAGTAGAAGAGACAGAAAAAACACGTATGTTCTTTAGGAAGGCCAGTGGGCAGAAAGAAAGAACCCTTTCATCACGTGTCAGCGACGAGAGAGTCAAGGAGGAAGAGGAGGAGTGAGAGAGAGAGAGAGAGAGGGAACGGTGAAAGGGAGAGAAGAATAAGGAAAGGGTGAGAGAGAAAAACAGAAAGGATGAAGAACAAGAGAGGGAGAGATATAGTAGAAGAGTGCGCATATATATATATATATATATA
>NC_068993.1:25827919-25839857 GCF_001194135.2 Octopus bimaculoides
ATATATATATATATATATATATATATATATATATATATATATATATATATATACATACACACAGTAATAACAAAACTCCATACATATACATTTGTATGTGTGTGTAACTGATAAACTAAATACAATTCGTGATAAAATGTGGCAGTTTTATTTTGAGTGCTGTTCACTTGCTTTGCCACCTCTGACTGTCACTCACTCCCACTCCATTTGTTGTTTTACTTTTCTTTCCCTAGCATGACCACGGAGACACACATTGCCCTTTATTATGAGATAATAAGAAATACATCCCCTTATGCAAGACCTTCTTCAGTTAATACATAGTTTGTTGTATCTAGTTCAAGTTGAAAATTCTAGTACCATGCATCGTTTTGCTTAGAAACAAAATGAGATTTCGCTCAAAACATGTAATACATACATGCATGCATTCATACATACGTATGTACATACAAACAAACAAACAAAATGAGTAAGGTATATCATTTCCTGATGCTCCAGTCAATCTGCTCAGTTGTGGATGAGTACTTATAGGCTGCTGTTGCAGCCCTCTCTTCCTGTCTGTTGTCACATCCTCAATGCTTTGCTAGGTCAAAGGTGAGAAGGGGGACTGAGAGGGTGTTTTGTCTGCTCATAATTAGATAGGTACTGCAAACAATTATTACAAGACTGGTACATAATTACAAAGCCATACCCACTTCTGAGTCAGGATTGACTGGGCATTTCTTATGGAAGATTTTTATTGCTGGGGCTGAAGGAAGGGGCAGTTGCCATCATAACCTTTGCAGAACCATGAAGACCAGTGAGACTGATGATGACATTAATGTTCTGTTTAAATCATTGCGGATCCTGCTCATGTCTTTTCTTCAAGCGCAGAAAAGACATGAGCAGGAAGGAGAATCCAGAGGGCCAATGTCCTAGGGTGGAAATATTGGGTATAGTGATTTGTGTGGGAAGCAGTTGGGGTTGGATATAATTAAGGTGATAAAAAGAGGAGAGATGAGTAGTTTGTAGTTTGAGAGTATCTGAACAGAGGAGTCAACTCCAAGGAATGTAGACCATTACAGTAGGTGTAGAAAAGGGTAAAGAGAAACGACAGCATGCTTGTAGACCAAGACAAGCTTGTGTCTGTAACTGATTTTATACCGAGAGTTGAGTGGCCTTTTCTGAATGTGGTCCTGGACGTCTGTGTGTGTAGCAGCAACCCAGCAGTGGGAGCAAATATTTTGAGAGACCGAGAGAGAGAGAGAGAGAGAGAGAGAGAGAGAGAGAGAGAGAGTGTGTGTGTGTGTATGCATGTGTGTGTGTGCACACACACGTGCATGCATGTGTCTGCCTGCTGAAGGCATGTGCATACATATGTTCTCTTATATTTTTTATTATTTGAAGTCTTCTTATAAGGAAAGAGTTTTTTGACAAAAATACTAAACTCTATCATTGGAAAGTAAATTACCAAAACAATGTCACATGTTGATGCATGGATGGATGGATGCATACATGCATGCATCTATGTATGTATGTGTGTATTTATGTATGTGTCATTCAGGTATATGTCTACAAATGGTGTCATGTAATCTAATAATACCTGTTTCATAGTTTGACCATCAACTAGTAAACCAGCAACTCCCCAAGAAGATCTTTTTTCAATGTGAAGAAGTTGCATGAACAGAATATATACAGGGCCAAAAACAAAATCTATCAAAAGTAGAAAAGAACCTCTAGTAGATCCATGGTCATGTTTGCTTCAAATTGCCAAAGACATTTTGCCATTGCACTTGAGTGTGGAGCAGCCAAGTCAGTCAATCTTTGGAAGGATCCATTAATTTCACTGCATTTTCCCTGGTTGTGATATAGTAGGACAGGTAGATCAAGTTTGTATCTTTCTCACTTTAACTTGAGATGTTTTCTCTTCCAGTTTTTTTAAAATTCTTCTGTGCACACTTTTATGCAAACAATTACTTCCAAAAAATGCAATGAATTCAGTGCATGCTACATTATCGATATTGTAATCAGCTCAGGTACTTTTTTAGTTAGCTCTGTGAGCAACCATCATGATCTTCATTCCCTTCAGTCTGACCTTTCCATCTCCAATTTTAGTATAAGTAAGGTTTTGAACTGTTTCAAACCATGAACACATGGTAGACCTTTTGCAGTGCTCAGAGTATGAAGTGTATTTTGCTTTATTGAAATAATCAGAAAGAAATAGTTAGTGAATGTTAAAAACTCTATGATCAAATTAATAGAAGAAAATTTAACTAAATAAATGTCTAAAGTTATTTGAATTCCTTTTACTAATGAAACCAAACTGACAAATGTCTTCTATTGTAGCCTTGGATTGATTAACGATTTACAAGTGGAATTGGTTAATGGAATGTAAGAAGCCCATCATATGGATATGTGTATGTGTGTAAGAGAATACTGTTTTATGTGCTGTGATTAAAACCGTTGGAATGAAAAAAAAATGTTATAATTTCTGGCAAACAAAAGCCTTATAGTTTTGACTTCCTGTGTATAAGGACCTGTGGAATCAAAGAAAAATTAAATAAGCAGGTAAACAAAAGGATAGGGGTGTAGAAAATCTGCTTTAATCAGTTTTGTTTGTCCCATAAAGAATGGAAAAATAGACATAAACCAGACAAGCAGAAACAAGCCAACTGAGCCTCTTGAAGAAATAACAACTACATCCTTCTCAAACCCCACTCAATCATTTTAAGAAAAAGAAAGAACACATACTGTAATCCAAGTTACAATATGCTAAGAAATAAACAAAATGATCTTAGCTGAAAATTTTTAAATGATAGGTTGGTTCAACCAGGACTGACTTTTGGATAAACAATAACAACTTCACTTAAATGGAGATTTGTTTGCAATCAAACTAAAATCAATGATTATTGTTTTTCAGATTTTGCATCTTGAAACAATACACTGTAAGAAAACTAGAAAATTTGATTATTTGGGTCAAATTATCAACGAATTTTCTGGAGGGAAATTTTATTTTTACCTTCACATGTAACAGCCTTCCCAGGATTTCCTGCAAAACCGTTATTGCAAATGCATTCATCAACTGATAGATGAGGTGAACCTTCAGCAATGTAAGAATGTTTAGGGCAGCTGGTGCAAGACTTCTTGGCAGAATTAAAGTAGGTGTTTTCTGTACAAACTGCAAATAAGAGTTAAGAATGAGATGATGTGAAAAACAAATACTAGCTTATTATAAAACTTATGTGTTGTGAAAACTTGTAATTGTGCCTAGCTAGAGATAATGTAGGAAAATGTGTCTAGCAATAAAGTAATGTTGTGGGAAATTGTAAGAACAGAGTGGAGAAATATTTTATGATAAAAACATTGACAAGTATCATCACAATAGTGTGGCAGCTGGACCAAGCAAGAAGGTAGTATTCCTGAATATATGAACCAGCAAAAATATAATTGTAACAACTGCACTAACAACTTTATGATATTAAATAAAATAGTTGCGAGAAGTAAGCAAAGTAACTGTGAAACCGACTGCAGTAACTAATATCTAGACCAGGCAACTATATTATATTAAAGCAACTAATGACCATAACTGGCTGAGTCACAAAACATTGTGCTACTAATAATCAAAGTTGAAGTAAGTAATGAGATTCTGTTGAAGTAAACAATGTCTATAAAAGAGATAAGAAATAACTATAATACTGTCTTGTTTCAGTGTAGCCACTACTTCAATCCCAACATGATTTGTAGTTTCTTAAGAAAAACATGAAAGGGTGAGAGGGGAAACAATAAAACTAAAACAATAACAAAATCTATTTGAAGACTAAATTTATTGATACTTAAGCTGGCTTACTGTCTACCTTTGTTCAAATAATAATAATTATCAAGTTTTTTTTACTGCAAAGACATGGTAAAAAACCATTAACTCACTAAAGAAACAAAGTAAGAGGCATCTGGATTTCATTTAAAGATGTTTGCTAAATCTTGTATGCTTACTGTCTGTTGAGTGTAATAATCAAAAATTATTATAGGTGCCTAAATTGGTCATTTTAACAGGCATCAAAAAGACCATGATGTATCACTGCTAATGATTAGTACAAGCAAAAACAGATAAATTTCTTGTATGTGTTGTGTATGTAGGAAATATTGCTTTTTTTCTGAAAATCTTTTAAAAAAAAGTTGTATCAACAGTATGGAGAAAAGTTTGCTGAAGCTAAGTAGAATATTTGTTGACTTTTGAATCTCACAATAAATTCAACAAACCTTACCATAATTGATCAAAATATCTTAGAAATATCACAAAAGCCAAGAACATTTGTTAAAAAATTGATCTTATTTCACCTAATAAAGAAGTAATAGATTCTTTTCTATTAAGGAGAGTTAAATTCTCTTCAATCTCTTTCAAAACACAGTTTAATTGGCACAGCACACAACATCTCATTTTTTTAGAGCAGTGAAGTTAAGTAATAGGAAAATTGGATACTCAGCCAGGTGCTGTTTACGTTAACCAAGTGGAGGGAAAATTCTATTAGATGGTAAAAATATAGAAGAACCCCACTATGGACCAAATAATTTACAGTTACATATCTTCTAGTTTGAAACTCTTCCCAGCACTAACAGTTATAAGAATTGTTTTTTTTTTTTTGTTTTTTTTTCAAACCAAATACTTTTTTTCATATCAGGCAATCACCAACAATTTGCAGGTTTTGAAATTGTAGCTTTGAGGTCAATAGTCCAGCACTGTGATAAACTGGTCAAACATTGTTTCATAACAGAGTAATAAAATACTTACATTGACAAGTCTTGCCATCTTCAGATAAAACTTTTCCAAATGTTTCACACAGACACTTGAAAGACCCAATGGTGTTGATACATTTCTCATCACATCCTCCTTTGTTGTTTTCACACTCATCAACATCTGAAGAATTTCCAAAGAGAATATGGTCTCATGAACAAAAGACAGAATCTGGCACAAAAAACAATCATACACACAATGCTATGTTCAAAATATTTCATCATTATATTTTATTATGAAAGCTTGTATTATTAACACAAACCAATTTTTGCTTTATTTGTTATATAATATCAACACCTTATCATTTCATACTGGCCTCACTGTTCTACAATATCTCTGCTGTAAATATAAATCTAATACATAAGCAAGCAATATGTATGAGTTTTTTTAGATGCACTGATGAATATGGTTGACTAACATCAACCACACGAAGAAACAGCGGTTTGCTGATATACAATTACATCATCATCATTGTCATCATCATCATCATTTTATATTCATTTTCCCCATGTTTGCATGGATTGAAAGGGTCTTCTCTAGTAGAGCAGCTTGTCCCTTGGTGCAGGCCCTTATCTCCTTCAGGAGGTTCAGCTTTCTCCACTTCTGTTTTTTTTGGCCTTTCACTTCAACAAGTTCCTTCCACATGGAACACCCTAGTACTAATGTGTGTGTATGGGAGAGAGAGAGAGAGAGAGAAAGAGTATGTGTGTGAGAGAGAGAGAGAAAGAGTATGTGTGTGTGTGTGTGTGTGAGAGAGAGAGAGAGAGAGAGAGAGAGAGAGATTGTGTGTGTACATGTGTTTTCTATACCAAAATTATTCCCAGACACCAACTGCATGAAATAAAAAATCTAACTAGAAATAATTATGGTGTGTATGGGGGTAGGTGTGTGGAACAATATTAGTCAATGACGAATATTATTTTACTTAATCTAGGTAGATTTAAAAAATTCTTTCTATAGTACTATGTTAATACAAATTAAATTACCACTTTTGTGTCAGTAGACTCTAAACAATATTAGTTTTCTACATTAATAAGTATATGTTCTTGCACATTTATCAAAAGATTCTCATATTACTACATTGACATGTACTGATACATAATCGACGTTTGTCCCAAATTTTGGCACAAGGCTAGGAATTTTGGAGGATCGGGTAAGTCAATTACATTAACCCCAGTACTCACTGGTTACTTATTTTATTGACCCTGAAAAGGATGAAAGGCAAAGTTAACCTTGGCAAAATTTGAACACAGAACATAAATGCAGACAAAATGCCATTATGCATTTTTCCCAGTGTGCTAATGGTTCTTTCAGCTCACCACCTTATGAAAGAATCATAATCAACATTGAAGCATATTCACAGACATCTCTCATACTTAGCAAACTAATTAAAATAATTATTGTCATAAGAATTTTATAAATTTTCTAGAGAATGTGAAATAATTCTTTTTTAGAACAGTGGATCTTGAAGCACACATAAGGGCCAGCAATTTTGGGAGAGGGGATAAGTTGATTACATTGACTCAAGTGTTCAACTTGTACTTATTTTATCGACCTTAAAAGGATGAAAGGTAAAGTTGACCTCGGCAGAATTTGAATTTAGAATGTAAAAATGCTTTGAAGCACTTTGCCTGGCTTGCTAACAATTCTGTCAACTTGCAGCTTTTATAAAGCATGCAAATTTTGGGTTGATACCCCTTTCTGAACAGAAAAAGTCAAACGACAAACTTGCATCTCCTGTTGACATGCTTTTATTTATAGCTTTATGTATGCTTTAAGATCTACTGTTTCGAAAAAGAATTAGAATAATATTCTTTCCTACTCTAGGCACAAGGCCCAAAATTTTAGGGAAGGGGGCCAGTCAATGAGATTGACCCCAGTATGCAACTGGTACTTAATTTATCACCCCCAAAAGGATAAAAGGCAAAGTCGACCTTGTCAGAATTTGAACTCAGAACGAAAAGACAGACGAAATACTGCTAAGTATTTTACCCAACGAACTAACATTTTTGCCAGCATGCCACCTTAGAATTAGAATAATATTAGTCCATGAATAATAGTTTTCTTCTCACTACATAATGATTTCTTATAGTTATATTTTTAAAATTTAATGCCTTCTGTCTATGAACAATAACATCATTAGTTGTAGCTCACAGGGAACCACTCACTGGTTCACACCACATCTCACAGTTTCTGTCTACCCAATTTTTTATGTGACATTGGTTAAACCAAGACAATACTAAGGTGCCATACAATAAAATCAAACTCATAACCATACAGTTTATACCATAACCCTCCTATCATCATCATCATCACTGTTGTCGTCATTATCATCATCGCTTAATGTCTGTTTCCATGCTCACCTGGGTTGAATGGTTTGACAGGCGCTGGCAAGCCAGAAGGCTGCCTTGGGCTCCATTTGTCTGGCATGGTTTTTATAGCTGGATGCCTTTCTTCATACCAACCACTTTACAGAGTGTGCTGTGTGCTTTTTATGTAGCACCAGCACAGGTACTTTTTACGTGGCACCAGCACCTGTGAAGTTATGAAGTAGCTTGCAAACCAAAGATCACTCAGCTAAGGGAAGGAGTGGAACAGAGGGAAGTGGCTGTGTGTCAGGCAAGAGGCCAGAGTATAATAGAGGGACAAAGATAGTTGTTTTACTATAGAGGAGATACTTGGCTAACACAGTAGGACAAGGAAAGAGAGGAAGGTGGGAGAGAGTTAAGGTGAAAGATAGAAAGAAATAGATGGTGTTGGAGATGTATTGGAACCTACTCACAGGGAACAGTGATAAGTGGTAAGGAAGGGATAGAGAGGGATGTTCCAAAAGAGTGTGAGGGGAGATGTTTAGAGATCAGAGAGACATGAATAACAAGTGATGATGAGAGAAATTGGAGTGAGTGAGAATGGGGAATGGTAAATATGTGAGGGCATGGAGAGTGTGCAGAGAGGTACATGAGGGAGAGTGGAGGAGCCTGCAGCAGGTGAGGTGCATGGGGGAGAGGGATGCAGTGGGTGGAGGAGGATGGGCTGTAGGGGAGTTTTGCCAGTGGACAGATAATGTGTGTGGTGGAAGGGGGTTATGGCCATAAAGGACATGCTTGTATGTATTGGATGGCCACAATTTTACTTAGCTTGATGTGTCTTCTCAAGCACAGCAAATTGACAGAAGTTTTAGTCCCTTATCATCTTCTACGTAAGTATATATAAAATATTCATAACAAACAGGAGTAAAAGAACTCAATTTGAGTGGAGGAGTATAATCATATTTATTTGGCTGACACCCTATGTTAACATTCAGTTTCTTGATTTCTGTTAGATATAAAAGGCTTATCTGTATTAAAAACAAAAACAACTGACACCAGGATTTTGGTTAACATTGGCCATGTGAGACATAAAGGTAGTAAATCACAACTGAATGCATAGGAAAACTCTTGAATCAAAGATCAATGAGACCAAAACTTCAAACAGGACTCAATGTTTTAAAGATAACTGTAAAGTGCTTAGCTATATTTTACAGTTTCAATGCTCTAGAGAAGAAACTCTGCTTTTGTTAATTCAGTGGTTCTTCTAAAACTGAACATTTTGAATCTGTGAATGTTTTTAAGATATTTTAGAATATTTGTGATTTAGATATTTGGAATGAATTTGAACTAAAACAGCTAAAATAATTTCTCCACAAAACATGATGTCAAAGAATTGTTGGTAGATAGAATAAGCAAAGAACACCATTTCGTATTAAGTGAACATGCATATTCATAAACACTTATATGATAAATATACAAATGCATAACAAACTAACTGAATGATTAAATGGATTTCTGAATAAATAAATGAAATAGGCACCTAATTTAAACAAAGTAATAGGTTATAGTAAATTAGAAATGTGCAAAAATAAATACAGTCTAAGAGAAATACATTCACACATCTGCCTTTAAACATAGGTAAACACTCAAGTAGCATATGCACGAATATATTTGAACACTAAAATCCTGTATAATCTAATACATCCATTAATAAGCAGACATATACACATGAACTTTTACATACATATATGTATACACACACACACACACACACACACACACACACATGCATATGCATACACCTGTACATATTTATATAAATATCCATACACCCAGACATGCAAGCTCCCTTCACACACATGTACACTGAACATGCACACAGCTATATATACACTTACATGTACATACATTTATAGATAAATGTGATTCTGTATCTCTCTACATTCTGATGTAAGCTCTCTATATAGAGAGAGATTAAATCCCTCTAAATATAAATCTTAGAATAATGCTTATTTCCATAACAATTGAATTGTTCACCTTTTCAAAGAAGAAAGTTTAATTAAATGGGGCAGAGCCATCTGAACTTCAACCATTTTTGCACCAAAAATTTTCTATATAGATGTTCATGTAGACTAAGGAGTTACAATATAGATCTATGCGTATATTTATGAAAATACTTATATAGCTACCATTTGTCTGGATGCTTGAAGCTACATGTAAATAAAGAGATGGACAGACAAGTGGATAGACAAACAGAGAGATTGATAGTTCGGGATATATATTGCCCTTCTTCACTCACATTTTACATTGATCACCCTCCTGTGTTACCAAATTATTTCTCCTCATCCACTCTTTCCATGCATTATGTCTGCTTCCCCATTCACTTTCAAGCAACCTACCCAGCCGAACATTATCTCACTTTCTTTTGTCCTTCCTCTATCTACTATGTTGTTGTTTATTATTATTATTATCATTATTATTATCATCATCATCATTATTATTATTATTATTATATTCTACACTTTTTCTGAACCGTCAATTATCACCAACTCTTCCCTACTTTCTCCCAACTCGTATATCATTGATTAGCCTTCTGCCATTCACAAATTCCACCTCTCAATTCCACCCAATCTCTACAGTCTTCATCTACTCTTCCATACCTTCCTTCCTTCCTTTCTATTTATCCCCAATCACTCTTCAACACTTTATCTTCATAGTATTCACTCACCTCAACCATTTCTCACCTCTAAACAGCCCACTCCACCCTCCTACACTCTTACAACCTTTACAGACCCAAAAATGATGATTTCAAAATTTATAAGAAACATAACTAATCATGTAAATACCATTATTTAAATAAATGTGCATATATATATGTGTGTGTGTGTGTGTGTACTAAATTCAAGTTCAATAGGATATTTAAATACCACTTGCTATAAACAGAGCCATCACTCCAAAACCACAAATTACTCACTATTAAAATACACATGGCCAATGTAATAAGCATAACAGAAACAGGCTTACCTTGCGTGGAATACAGAAGTAAGGAATGTGTATATTTCAGGATCAATTGATTTCACTTTCTGTATGAAAAATCATACTTTAAGCTCATCAGCTGAGCATAACACTGTAACATCTATTTCTGAAATATTCGAAATATTCATCACATTACGCCATGTGTGTTCTTTACTTTTGAATGTCCTCTGTTTATAGCAAGAGATATTTAAATACCATATTGAATTTGAATTTAGTTATATTTTTCCTGTAAAGGTGTAGACTTGCTAGCCACTTTATTATTATCATTATTATTATTATTATTATTAATGGTAATAATACTTATTTAATTTAAATTTATATTGGCTCATGATAAGTTCATTTTAAATGTTGCAGGGACATTCAAAAGTAAAGAACACACACAGCGTAATGTGATGAATATTTCAGAAATAGATGTTACATTGTTATGCTCAGCTGATGAGCTTAAAGTATGATTTTTCATACAGAAAATTCAATCAATTGATCCTGAAATATACACATTCCTTACTTCTGTATTCCACGCAAGGTAAGCCTGTTTCTGTTAGATTTGTTGCATTAGCCATTAGTATTTTAATTGTGAGTAATTTGTGGTTTTGGAGTGATGGCCCTGTTTATAGCAAGTGGTATTTAAATATCCTATTGAACTTGAATTTAGTTTATATTTTATCTGTAAAGGTGTAAACTTGCTAGCCACTTTATTATTATCATTATTATTATTAATAACAGCAATAATACTTATTTAATATATATATATATATACACACAAGGGGGTTCCCGAAAATAACTGGAAACGTTCACTGTGGGACAAGCCTGTTGTAGTTCAGGCTTCTGCTTCTAGAAGCCACTTGATGCAACCTTCAGGCATCAGTTTGCTGACCAGCATCGTACAGTGAAGTCGTATTGCCACATGGTGCAGTGTTTTGCAGTGATTGTCACCTGTTTGTCAATTTTTGCAACGGATAAAATGAAGAAACAGCATGCTTTCATGAAATTCTGTTTTCTGGTGGGGAAATCAGCAGCTGAAACAGTTGTCATCTTCAAACAGCTTACAAGGACACTGCCATGAGCAAAACACAAGTTTATGAGTGGTTTTCACGTTTTAGGAATGGTCACTTGTTGCTTGAAGACCAATTTCATTCAGAACAACTATCAACCTCCTGAACGAATGAAAACAGGAAAATTCATGAAGTGATATTTGAGGAGAGTCACCAAACAATTGATAAACTTGTTGATATGATTGTTGTGTCCTGGAGCTCTTCTCAATGAATTTTGAGCAAGGAATTGTGAATGAAAAGAGTTGCAGCAACATTTATTCTTTGTTTGCTCATGGAAGATCAAAAGCAGTCATGACTGAATGCATGTCCTGAACTGAAAGAACAATTGGAAGTTGATCCGGACCTTTTTCCAAAGCTCATCACTGGTGACGAAAGCTGGTGCTATGGAATTCGCAAATGTAGAAGAGGTGAAGAAGAAAAACGGCAGAAGTGTTAAAAGGCGTCACTTTGCAAGAGTTCCAGGACTGCTTCGAAACAGTGGAAAAAAACATGCCTGGACTGATGCACTGCTTCAAATGGAGAATACTTTGAAGGTGATAAAAGTGTAAACATGTAAAACTAAGTGAATAAAATAACATTGCAATATTTCTTTTGGGTACCCGCTCGTGTATATATATATATACATACATACATATATATATCATCATCATCATCATCATCATCATCGTTTAACGTCCGCTTTCCATGCTAGCATGGGTTGGACGATTTGACTGAGGACTGGTGAAACCAGATGGCAACACCAGGCTCCAATCTAATTTGGCAGAGTTTCTACAGCT
>NC_068993.1:25840334-25842799 GCF_001194135.2 Octopus bimaculoides
TTAGTGGAATGAATCAACCCCTCTACTTTACCTTTTTTAAAGTCTGATACTTATTCTATCAGTTTATTTTGCTGAACTGCTAAGCTACAGCAACATAAATAAATCAATACTAGTTGTCATGCAGTTGTGGGGACAAACACATACACACACACATACACACACACACACACACACACACACACACACACACATATAGACAAATCACAAATCCCTTCAGGTAAATGACCTTGCTCAATCTGTAGAAAAGGTGTAGGTAGAAATTCCATAAGATGTACCCAGTGTAAGCCATAGACACATAAGAGGTTCAGCAATATCAGAAGAAGGTTAATGGGGAAAATAGCCTTTGTGTGTGGAAGATGCACAGGTACAATAAACACTGAAAATGTACAGAGAATAGACTCCATCAACTGCCAGGTGGGTAAGCTAGAAGTAGCAGATAGCTTCTGTTATCTAGGTGACCAAGTTAGTAGCAGAGGTGGATGGTCCAAGAGTATGGCTGTGAGAATAAGAATAGACTGGGCAAAGTTCAGAGAGCTCCTGCTTCTGCTGGCAACAAAGGGCCTCTCCCTCAGAGCGAAAGGCAGATAGTCTGATTCCTGTGTGTATACAGTTATGCTAAACAGCAGTGAAACATGAGCTATGACAGCTAAGGACATGCACAGGCTTGAAAGAAATGAAGCCAGTATGCTTTGCTTGAAGTGCAATGTCAGTGTGCATGTATGACAGAATGTAAGCAGCTTGAGAGAAAAGTTGGGCATATGAGGTATCAGATGTGGTGTGCAAGAGAGACGATTGTGCTGATATGGTCATGTGATGCATATGGATGAGGACAGCTGTGTAAAGAAGTATCGCTCTCTAACTGTAGACGGAACCTGTGGTAATGTAGACCAGACCCAGAAAGACATGGTACAAGGTGGTGAAGCATGATCTTTGCACTCTGGGCCTCACAGAGGTAATGAGTAGTGACCAGGACCTTTGGTGATATGCCATGCTTGAGAAGACCTGTCAAGCCAAGTGAAATCATAGTCATGGCTGATGCTGGTGTCACATAACTGGCACATGAAAAGCTCCTTTCAAGTGCTGTTGAGAAAGAGGTAAATCAACACACCCATAACACCAAAGATTCTTTGAAAGCTGCCATAGTCAGAGTAATGTCCAAAATGAACCAGGACCACTTGATTTGAGCATGGAGATGATTTAGATCTCAGAGAAGCAGTTGTTGAAGCTGAAAGTGGGTTTATTGAATAACATTATAGAAAAGAAGGTTTATTTTTTATCCTCATAGCATTTTTTGATAAAGTTATTATCTGTTATTACATATCTATTTTTCTATAAACATAAATCTGTCCTTAAATATCTTATGCACCCTGTATTATATATATATATATATATATATGTATGTATATCTGTCTGGCTTCCGTGCCAGTAGCACGTAAATAGCACCATTTGAGTGTGATTGTTACCAGCGTTGCCTTACTGGCACATTAGAAAACATTCGAGTGAGGTCATTGCCAGTGCCGCTGGACTGGCTCCTGTGCTGGTGGCATGCAAAAAATACCCTTTTGAGCATGGCCATTGCCAGTACCGCCTGACTGGCCCTCGTGCTGGTGGCACGTAAAAGCACCCACTACACTCTCGGAGTGGTTGGCGTTAGGAAGGGCATCCAGCTGTAGAAACTCTGCCAGATCAGATTGAAACCTGGTGCAGCCATCCAGTTCACCAGTCCTCAGTCAAATCGTCCAGCCCATGCTAGCATGGAAAGCGGATGTTAAACGATGATGATGATGATACATATATATATATTTATATATACAGATACACATACATATATACATTACATACACACACAGAAACATGTGCGCACGAGCACACACACACACACACACGCACACACACACACATATATATTTGTCAGGTTACAACAAAATTATCCTAGCATTCAAAGAAGAGACCATCGTGTTGTATCACCTGAAGCTACCTTTCTGCCAGTTCTTTGATTTCATGCTGGTACCAGTTCTTGTTTTTCAAGGCAAAGAATTCCTTCATGGCAGCTTCTACCTTCCATCTTCACTTGGTTAAGGAAGTATCATGAGCACAAGAAGTGAGCCATGGATCAGAACAAGTAATAATCCAAGGAAGCTAGGTTCAGACTATATACTGTGTGTGGCATCAGTTCAATTCCTTCAAGTTCCTGGAATGTATTCTGGGTTATTCAAGTGACATATTGTCTTGCTGCAGAAGAACTCACCTTCTGATAGGCTAGCCTGATAGACCCTGCTATGTCAAGATGGACTTATATATTCTTCCTCTGCTCTCTCCCACTTGGTTTTAATATGTTGCCACATTTGTAATATGCCTTTTTTCTACATTTTTTCGTGCAGCTGAAGATTGCTCTTCATATTGCATTTAAGGTAATGCTCACATTACTTAAATAAATTGAAGTAGCATGAAACGTGCGTACTGCA
>NC_068993.1:25842993-25851983 GCF_001194135.2 Octopus bimaculoides
ATATATTATATATATATATATATATAAACACACACATCAGTGTTGTTTTCCATGCTTTGCTTGCAGAAGTCACATGAAATTTGTCGAGGCAGACTCTCTACAACCAGATACTCTTTCTGTTGCCAACTTTCACCTATTTCTAAGCAAGGTAATATTTCTTCATGGTCTGATGTCACTATGATTTAGCATCAGTGGTTACTGAAAAAGGAGGGACAGAGTGGTAAGAGCATAGAGAGGATCAAGGCTATCCCACATTATAACAACAAGTATGGGTAAGAAGTTTAGGAGGAAGGGAACATGAAAACAAAAAAAAAAAAAGAAAAAATAGATGAGCATGATGAGTTCCTAGAGAGAGTCATTGAAAGAGTAGCATGGGAGTTGTGGAGGATAAGCCAAAGAGACCAGAGGTTGTTGAGGTAAGAGAAAACCTGTTTGGGGAGAATAGTGCGAGAAAAAGAAGCAAAGAGGGAGAGATGGCAGGCAGTGGGTAAGAGAACAAGCATCACAAGTGGTGAGACAAGAGATATGAATAATAAGGTGGAGACTGAAGTGAGCAGAGAGCCGGAAGAGAGAAGATGAGTACAGGTAGAGTGATGAGGATGGTTCAGTACAGTCTTTCATATAGAGGTGCAGGCATGGCATAGGTGCAGGTGTGGCTGTGTGGTAAGAAATTTGCTTCCCAACCACATGGTTCCAAGTTCAGTGCCATCTGTGTGGCACCTTGGGCAAGTGACTTCTACTATGGCATCAGGCCAACCAAAGCCTTATGAGTGGATTTGGTAGACGGAAACTAAAAGAAGCCTATTGCGTGCATGTGTGTGTGTGCATGTGTGTGTGCATGTGTTTTTGTATCTGTGTTTGTCCTCCACCACTTGACAACAGGTGTTGGTGTGTTTACATCCCTGTAACTTAGTGATTCAGCATAAAGAACCAATAAAATAAGTATCAGGCTTAGAAAAAGAAAATTAGTACTGGCATTGATTAGTTCAGCTAAAATTCCTCATGGTGGTGCCCCAGTATGGCCATAGTCTAATGGCTGAAACAAGTAAAAGATAAAACCTAGTCATGGTATGGTGGTGGTGGTGGTAACCATTCATCGTTTGTGAGCTTCATAAGTGATGGGGAGATAAGAGGTAGGAGGTTATGAATGATCGTAGAATGAAATGATGGACATGAATGGGGAAAATGCGTGAAAGAGAGGAGGTAAACAGTCAGTGAACAAGAGAAGGGTCGTGGATACACAGGGTAGCAGTATGTGTGTGTGTGTGCATGCACATATCCATCCATACACAATGCATATATTCATACACTACCTGCATATACATACATGAATACAATACATACATACATCCATACACACGTACAATACATATACATACATGCATACATACATATATACACATGCACAAATACATATAATACATACTTATATGTACATGTATGCATACATACAAATGTCATACATACATACATAAATACATACATGCATACATACATTCATGCATGCATACATACATATGTTAACTGTACATCAGTAGCCCTGTATATACCAATGCATTACAATGTTTACCTTCTGTATCTGAATAAGGTCACTACTTTTGCCAGTTTATGGAAACATCTATACATTTAAGTGCCTGCTTTTAACTTTTCTATTATTCACCACTGAGAGATGTGATGGTATGTTGATGTTTACCACTGTTTTTAAAATATTGGCGAGTTGAAAAATATCTCTCTTCTAGGATTAAATAACAACTAAAGCAGGTTTATATTTTTTTTCCTTTAATTTAAAGTATCATTTGAATTCAGTACAACTTATTAACACTATTCCTTGAAAATTCCAGCAGTAAAATATACTTTCTTGTGGTTCCTATCTCCAATGAATTATATAAAGTTTTTATCAAAAAGAAACAGGCCAAAGTGAGATGAAGCTCGATATCAATAACAAAACGAGATATCAACCCTTTTTCAACCTATCATTGTACAGATTTAGAAAGCTGTGACTTAATAGAAAGGATACAGACTGAAATTGTTACCAGCTGAAATACAAAGAACTTTATAGTTCAAAGATTTGACTAACATTTGTGAAATACAAATATATTTGAAGTTTGCTGAAAAAGTATAAAACATATTTTGCCAAGTTTTAGCACCAGTTCATAAAACTTGGCATCTCTCTGAGATTTTAGTGTTTTGTTAAAAAGCAATTAAGGAGTTTAGCGTAGAGGGCCAACATGTGATGTGGTACTGAAGGTGCCATAAAAACATGCTTTAACATCCTAGTCTCTTTACTGAACAAAGACACCAAAGAGATAATAGCTGGAACATTGCAGAGGTTTTGAATTTAAAACAACATCAAAGAAAGATAACTTTGGATTGCTACCAATAGTGACTATGATTCATTCAATGTGGAAATATTTTGAAATGTAATAAATAAAGAATGACTATGGAGAACAACCACCCTATTAAGATAAAGCTGGTTTTGTTCAGTTTTTAATCAATAAATGTACTTGGTGAAATTAGTTTTACCTAAACAAGAAAATCCGTCAGCAGCAATTGTATATGCGTCTTTTGGGCAAGTGCATTTGAAAGATCCAAACAGGTTTACACATCCCATACTGCAGCCACCATTATTCGATTCGCACTCATTGATATCTTCAAAAGAAAATAAAAATAATAATAACAACAATAATGATAATAGCAATAATAATAACAACAGCAAAATAAAAACAAGATATAAAAATGTATAAGCAACAGACCAGAACACATTTCAGCAGTGAATGCAAGACATTTCAATAGAAAAATGGCAAAACTACAATTCTAAGGGTCTGGCAATGTGACTAGATATGTTCCAGAAAACTGTTCAAGTATTTAGCATATTGATTTTATCATTACAACATTGAATGCACAAGGGAAGGTGAGAGAGAGAGAGAGAGAGAGAGAGAGGGAGAGAGAGAAAGAAAGAAGTAAGAGGAAGGTAGGAAGGAAAAGAGAACTATATCAAAGAAATTCCTGGCAAAGATCATTGGTTGAACTTTGTCATTTAGGGAAGATACGATTACCAATATTCAAGGAATCTGCTATTAGCCACTGATGCCAGCAGGTTTTTATGTACTGTTAATAAGTGACAGTATAAAAATGATTATATTAACTATATAAAATCATGATTTATGTGTTATATACACCGTTAAAATGTACTTTACAAAATGGCTGTTCTCTATGAATAAAAATATTTTCTTGTAACATAGAAGCAAAATATGTTATCTGTTAGCAGATTTATAGGCTCTTCTTCACTTCTTCCAGTCATACAATCTGCTGTTCATATATTCTGCCTCTCCTATGAATTCAACCTCCTAAATCTAAGACTCCAAGTGGAGGGTCGATGTAGATAGAGTCTCAGTTTGTGATGAGCATAGCAACTTAGTTGGCTTTAGCTACTCAAGCTCAACATTGTTTTCCTTCCTACTGATAATATATTTAACATTAGTCTTTAGTATCACTAGTTAGAAATATAACTTTAAACTACCAATATCATATCACCAACACTACCACGACGACCATCACACCACCATCAGACATCATCCTGACATTTTCTGACTCACAACAAACTCTAATCCACTGAACAATACTTCTGTCACATTGAAAATAGTGAAGTTCCTTCAATGACCAACATCCTGTTCAGCAGTCAGAATAAAGTCAGAACTTTGATTAATAAACTATCTTACAGGAAGATCTTTAAACTTTAGTTCATTATCGCATTACACCTTCCCTCTATCCACCTCATACCATTTTAATGGAATCACTTCTCTTTCAACTAATAACATGCATTATAATGTGTTTCTTTCACTAAACCAATCACACAAAGATTACAAGCAACCCTTTATGTTGGAGAATGTTGCCCTTTAAAAATCCATTCTCCCCCTCACAATACACTAAGGTATTTCAAACCTCAACATCAATATTATTCATGCTTCCCTCAAAGAACCTGAACACTATGAATTTTGTTCTTTTATCTTTGAAACAATACAAAAATATAATCAACATCATAATCATTGCTTCTCTTACCAGCAGAAAAAAAACTGGCTACAGGAGTGGCTGTATGGTAAGGAAGTTTACTTCCCAACCACATGGTTCCAGGTTCAGTCCCACAACATGGCTCCTTCGGGAAGTGTTTTCTAGTATAGACTCAGGCCAATCAAAGCCTTGTGAGGGGATTTGATAGATGGAAACTGAAAGAAGCTTGTCATATGTGTGTGTGTGTCTTTGTGTCTGTGTTTGTCCCCCACCACTGCTTGACAACTGGTGTTGGTTTGTTTATGTCCCCATAACTTAGCATTTGGTAAAACAGACCAATAGAATAAGTACAAGGCTTAAAAAAAAAGTACTGGGATTGACTCATCCAACTAAATTTCTTCAAGGCAGTGCCCCAACATGGCCACAGTTTACTGACTGAAACAAATGAAAGAATATCTAGATACTAAAGTTAACTTTTTTACATACAATGGCCTGACCATCACCACCAAAGCTTGAAATAATTAGCTGCAGATTAACAATCAGCTCTAATGTCTGTTTCAGAAGTTTCCTTGCATGTTCAAATAATACTCTATCATGACTGTAGTTGAGTATACAACCTGAATCATGCAACAGAAGAAGAAGAAGTTGTCCTCGTCGTCATCGGTGCTGCTGCTGCTGCTGCTGTTGCCACTGTCACCACTGCCGCCAGTACTATCACTGCTACTGTTACTGTTGCTGTTGAGCAGCATCAGGTTTGCACTGATTGAGAAGACTTGTCCTCAAAAGGAGTCTAGTCATGACTGTACCATCTAACATCCCAGCATCATACACCTCATGCTATATTATCAAATATAGACTTTAAAATCAGTCTTAAAGATGATAAGGTGTTATTTAAGAAAAATTTGGTTGCTATTTCTAGCCTGTTGAACATCTACCAAAGCATCTCCTTGTGAACTCCTCACTTGTTCAAAACCTGGTTTGGGGAAATTTCTTCCTCAAGTTTGTTGTACACTTGAACACAGCTTCCTACCATTGTGAGACTATTGAATATGTATGGACATCTGCTGAATAGTCCCCTTATCATTGTGTCACTATTCAGTGCTTATGCACATCTGTTTGTGTAGGATATTT
The DNA here is from genome assembly GCF_001194135.2 of Octopus bimaculoides. Classification (NCBI taxonomy): domain Eukaryota; kingdom Metazoa; phylum Mollusca; class Cephalopoda; order Octopoda; family Octopodidae; genus Octopus; species Octopus bimaculoides. The sequence goes on from NC_068993.1 coordinate 25,848,133, forward strand.
ATTTGTACATGGTCATCTGTTTAAAACTCCTTACCAATTTTAGTGGGGTAACTCAATGCAGAAAGGCATCTGTTTTTTTCATTAATGCAGCCAAGTTATGTGATCTCATTCTAATGTATTGTCATCTTTAGCTTTGCATTGTATGTATTATTACATTATTCCTCCTCTATATGCATTATCCTGCATCATAATTGCATTATACATTATTACTACAGTATGTTATTAGTTGGTTTTTATAATCATACTGTATATCTATATATTTATCATATACGAAATGTATGAATTGTTTTTTTACCATTTGGCAATACCTACCATATACATATACACCACGTGCGCACATGCACATATATACACACACACATACACACACACACACATACATACACACATACACACACACACACACACACATAAATGAGGGGAAGTCAAAAATTATCTGCACTCTCACCATAATATATCTTTATTATTGTCACACTGCCTTCTGTGCATGCGTGCTTATAGTTGGTACTATTGTGGTCACATGATAGAAGATTGAGCCTTATCATGTCATTTTTCTATCTGGCTTTACAGTGAAAGCATGGCCACTCCACTAGCAATGTGCACCAATGAAGAACAAAGATCAGTGATCCAATTTCTCTGGTCGGAAAGTGTGTCATGTACTGAAATTCATCAGAGGCTTTTAGCACAATTGGTTAATGGTTTCAACGGTCTGGGCTTTGGTGTTTGGTGCAAATAGCTGGCTTCAGTTTGTTGGCCAGCAAAGCACTGTATCTTTCCAGGTAGTCTTCCAGTATAGGTCCTTTTGAGTCCCAAAAATGGGTTAGCATCACCTTTCCTACAGAAGACTGAGTCTTGAATTTCTTTGTTGCTGGCAAGCCAGGATGTTTCCACACCATACTCTAGGTTTTAGCTTCTGCCTCATAACGATGGACCCACGTTGCATATCCTGTGACTATTCTGCTTAAAAATTCCTCACCCTCATTGTTGTAGTGATTGAATAAATGTTGGCAAACCTCAAGATGTTTGCACTTGTGCTCTGCAGTAAGCTCTCTTGGCATCCATCTTGCACAGACTTTATGGAAGTTGAGCTCATCGTGGATGATTTTCAGCCCTTGATACATTTTCCAACCAGAGAAATCAGATCACTGATCTTTGTTCTCCTTTGATGCACATTGCTAGTGGAGCAGCCATGCTTATACTGTAAAGCCAGAAAGAAAATTGGTGCAATCGGACTCAAACTTCGATCACATGACCACAATAGTACCAACTATAAGTATACATGTGCAGAAGGCAGTGTGACAATAATAAAGATATGTTATGGCGAAAGTGTGGATAATTTTTGACTTCTCATTGTATACTCTTTATTCTCTCTTTTACTCTTTTACTTGCTTCAGTCATTTGACTGCAGCCATGCTGGAGCACCACCTTTATAGTCAAGCAAATCAATCCCAGAGCTTATTCTTTGTAAGCCTAGTACTTATTCTATCAGTCTCTTTTGCCGAACTGCTAAGTTACGGGGACGTAAACGCACCAGCATCGGTTGTCAAGCAATGCTGGGGGGGACAAACATATACACACACATACATATATATATACATATACGACGGGCTTCTTCCAGTTTCCGTCTACCAAATCCACTCACAAGGCTTTGGTTGGCCCAAGGCTATAGGAGAAGACATTTGCTCAAGGTGCCACGCAGTGGGACTGAACCCGGGACCAGGTGGCTGGTAAGCAAGCCACTCCTGTTATATATTTATATATATATATATACACACACACACATATATATATAAATATCTAATATAATAAATGTGAAAACTAATTTCTGTGTCAGTGTGTCACATTTAGATCCCCTCTTTCACTATTCAATGATACTCCTACTATTTCTCATGATGGAGTGAGAGTAGGCATTGAGACAGTGAGGGTGGTAGCAAAGACAGAGAAAGAGAGAAAGAAAAAGAGAGGGAGAGAAAGAAAAAGAGAGAGAAAGGGAGTTAATGATGTTTTATTACAAGTAGAAGTGTTGATGGTGGCAGTGAGAGTAATAATAAAAGAGAGAGAAAGAGTGAGTATGTGAGAGAAAGAGGGAGATGATGTACAACTTTGTTTAACCATGTCTCTTTGACAGAAATTCCTATCGCAAACATATTGAACACTATCATTTTTGTTTTATTTTTTGCTTTCTTTAATACATATATATACATAGACACCCACACACATATATAAGATACACTTTAATTGAAATAAAGTTTCCCCAAAATCAAATATATCTAATATAATAAATGTGAATGTTACTGTGTTACACTTTTTCAACTTTAATAATTCCTTTCTACTGGAAGCACAAGGCCTCAAATTTTGGGGTAAGGGATTAAGTCGAATACATCAACCTCAGTATATAACTGGTACTAATTCTATCGATCCCAAAAGGATGAAAGGCAAAATCAACTTCAGCAGAATTTGAACTCAAAACCTAATGGCAGACGAAATACCACTTGCCCAGCATGCTAACGGTTCTGCCAGCTCGCCGCCTTAATATAATATAATAATATAATATATGATATAATAAATGTGAATGTCAGTGTGTCACACTTTTTCAACTTAACTCCTAGAGGCCTTAGCCCAACATATACCATTTTGGAATCAGGCTGACTCCATGAGTAAGTTAAAAACATTCCAAGCTGAATCTGGACCCACAATCCTGAAATTTTGGATTTCCAAGTTTTCATTACTGTGATTGTTTTTGGCAATTTTTTTTTTATGTGACTTTTTGCAATAAAATTTTTTGTATGATAACAATTATTATAATCTAAAGGTTAACTCTGTGAGTAAATTAAAAACATTTTGGGCCGAATTTGGACCAGAAATCCTGAAATTTTGGGTTCCTATGTTCTTGTTACTGCGATTGTTTTTGGCAATTTTTTACATGATTTTTTTGCAATAAATATGATCATCATTGGGATATGACTCTGGAAGAAGCAATTGCAAAAAATTTTCCAAAACAAGTCAGAGATCAGTTTGCAGATCTTCCCATTTAGGGTCAGTTGCTTAAAAGCTACAAGCTAGATTAAAAGCCGTCCTATCGAGCGGCTTTAAAGCTAGTATATCTATCTATCTATCTATATATATATATTTTTATATTATTAATCAAATTATTAACAATATTCTTAGTAAATTAATATTCGAATTTCTGAAAGATGTATGTTTTATATGACACAATAATCATTTTGAATTATAATTAAAATTAAAAATATACAAAATATAAATGTATATAAAAATATATGAGTACATAAATGTATATAAAATTATATGCATAAGTGAGTGTAAATATAATTCGATTAAAATATTATGAAAGTCGAAAATGCATCTTACGATCATTTCACAGATATTATTGCCTTTATAATGTAATCTAATATAGACAAGCATATTGGCAATAATTCCGCTCTTCAGAGATGTATAAAGTTATTTTTATATATGTGAAAACGAATGGTATACATAATAAAATATGCTATAGGCTGATGTTAATTAAAATATTTTAAAATATTAAGAATATTAAAAATATTAAAAATATATTCTGTCCTTTGAGAATTTGTAAATCCAGTCCATCATATAATTTGGAAAATTCATAGTTTTCCTATGTAGATATTTTATATGATATATAGTTTTTGATATTGGTATATTTTTCAGAATATTTGAGAATCACAATACATTATTAGAGTATATAATTATGAAAGTATTGTAAATTACTAGTATTTGGGTTCAATTATTAAGTGTCTTGATTTAACACGTATATATACCTAACACTTATATATATATATATATATATATATATATATATATATATATATATATAT
>NC_068993.1:25852631-25860116 GCF_001194135.2 Octopus bimaculoides
ATATACATTTATGTACGCATATATTTTTATATACATTTATATTTTGTATATTTTTAATTTTAATTATAATTCAAAATGATTATTGTGTCATATAAAACATACATCTTTCAGAAATTCAAATATTGATTTCCTAAGAATATTGTTAATAATTTGATTAATAATATAAAAATATATATATATATCTATTTGCTCAAAGTAATAGAGCACTTAATATAAGTTCATATATACACATACATATTATATGTGTGGTCTGATGAAAGAAAGCTCCGAGTGATCTCTCCTTGTTTTTTCCTGTCCTTTTTCTATCGTCTAACTGTCTGGATGTTTTGTTGTCGCCTGTTACATTCTTGTTCCATTTTTTTTTTTTTTTTTTTTTTTTTTTTCTGTATATACATATAGTGGCATACATACAGTTTTGGTCTCCTGTATGTAAGTATGTATATATATATATATATTCTGTATGATTCTTTTACTCTTTCTTTTAGCCCCTTCACACTTTCCACTTTTCTTTTTCTCGCTCCCACTCTCTCACATTTCTTGGCCTTCCCTTTATTATCATCATTTTCCCACCTCCTTTACTTTACTCTGTCCCTTTCCTTTCTTTTTCTCTCTTTCTCATCCCTTCCTAATTTTTCAATCCCTCTGTCACTCCTTCTCCTTTCACATGACCGGTGTTCTGCCAAACCTGACTTTTCTTTCTTGGTTCAACTACCATCTGAGTAGCATCTCTTGTATTCCTTCCTATGACTTTCATCTCTTATGCTCCTGCTGTAAGACTTCACTTGTGCACATACCAGCTTAATTTAATTTGTTTTTAGTCAAAAGACACTTGTTGTTAATGTCCTGTTGTTTGTTTTTGTAATTGTGTGCCATTTCTCTGTTTTTTCGTCCTTGTTTTCATATACATTCGCTTGCTTTCTTCCAAAGAGTTTAGTGCTCTTAGCTTAGATTTTCTTGGGGCTGGCCAGATTGGAGCAGTCTTGAGAATAACTGGCCAAAACTGCAACAATGATCTGGAACTCGACTGATGAAAGAAAGCTCCAAATGACCTATCCTTGTTTTCCCCTGACCTTTTTGTATCATCTAACTGTCCAGACATTTTGTTGTTACCTGTTATGTTCTTGTTCCATTTTTTGTTTATATATATATATAAAGATCACATATATAATGTCATTCAAATTAATTAACTGTACTGTGTTTGCCTCTTCATTGTGATAGACCAGCTCACTTCAATACTGTCCTGAAAATATGTATGCTCTGTCCTCTCATGTTATTTTATTTTATTTCATTCATTGGTCTCATTTTAGGTCTGTTAAATATCTCTATCTTGCCTCTCTCATTTCTTTGTTTCTGCCATGGGGCAGCCATGTATCTTGGTCTTTTGCAGTGTTTGCTCCCATCACCTATACCAGAAACCTTTCTTCTGTACCTGACACCTTTCTTCTGTATAGGAAACCTGTGTTGAAAGCTTTTTTCTCTCCCTCTCTCACCATCAATACCAGCACACTATCAATGACAGTATCACGATATTAAAAAGGCATAGCTAGCATGCTTGCATTGGAAATATGACAAGTGTACTTACCACTGAATTAATTATCAGTTTCTTCTGGTAGACACAACAAATGTGAAGCAAATAAATGATGGTAAATTAAATGTAGGGTGAAATTTATATGGTATGGCTGTTGGCAAATGTCCATGCAAACCTTTTCAGATGCTGAATGCTGTCTCCCATCCTCCGTTCCCTCTTGCCACCCCTTCTTCACCCTTAGAGTTCACACACTCAATATAGGCACCTTGAGAGGTAGGTCTGGTGAGATTGTTAAGACAGTAAAACAGAAACATGTGGGTGCATATTGCATTCAAGAAGTAAGGTGGAGGGGAGCTTCTTCCAGATTTCTCACAGCCACAGAACATACATATAAAATCTTCTGTGGGTAGGCAACAGTGATGGGGTTGGTGATGTAGCATACTTCTTGCTGATAAATGGTTTGATAAGGCAACTGAGGTAGTCAGAGTGTGTAACAGGATACACATGCTTAGACTAGTTTTACAAAGTAATACAGCAATTATTATTTCTTCTTATATTCCTCAAATGGGACTTCCACATTAACAGAATGATCGATTTTATGACACCCTTTAGCAGACTAGCTCGTTGACAAATGATAGTGACCTTTGTGGCTTGTGACTTCAATGGGCATGTTAGGCAGCATCTGGTGGCTTCCATGGTGTGCATGGAGGCTGCGGAATTGGTTTCTGCAATGAGGAAGGAACAAGGCTAATGCGATGCAAATGACCTAATGATCTACTACACAAACTTCAGGAAACCAGTCTCAGTCAGCTGTTCACCTATCAATCTGGTGGAAACACAAGCCAGGTAGACAACCTTCTCACCAGAAAGTGGAAAAGGTGGCTGCTTATAAAAGCAAAAATCTTTCCAGGTGAAGAGTGCACTCCTCAGCATAGATTAGTCATCAGTAACTTCAGACTTTGGACTAGAAGGATTCAAAGAAACAAACTAGTCTGGAAAAGGAAGATTTGGAAGCTTATGGATCCTCTAAATAGTCAGAGATTTGGAGACATTCTAATTGAAGCATTTGACAAGGAAGAGATTGGTTACATATAACATATAGCAAGTCAATTGCAAATTCTTGTGGAACAACTTAATGAAGGCCTCTAATCAAATTTGTAACTGGTCCAAAGTTCCAACCAGACCTAGGGTGAAATGCTGGTGGAACAGTGTAGTAGACAGGGCCAGTAAAGCATGGAAACAGATCTCAAAGAAATGGAAGAGTAGCAGTTGCAAAAATTTATATGAGGTAGCTAGAAGGAATGCTAGGAAACAAGTATATTTATCTAAAGGAGAAGGAAACAGGAAGAATTTTGTCAATGTTTTGCAGCATATGAACCAGAAGCTTGAGATGTTTTGGATTACAAAACAGTGTGTCAGAGAAAATTGTGGGGTTGTGGGAGAGAAGTGTGTTCACATAGATGATGATTCAATTGTACTTAGTGATTCTGCAAAGAAAGCGACTTGGAAGAACCTCTGTGCAAGACTACTGATGTGGAGAATGCATGGGAAAAGGAAAGTCTACCTAATCTGAACCCAACAGAGGGTCTTGATATCTAAGTCAACAGTAGGTTGGCAGGTAAAGCAATTAAAGATATGAAGACAAGGATAACCCCAGGCTCATCAGGAATCACCACTGAAATACTTCAAATATCTGCCAGAGTGAGATATAGCCTTGTGTCTGTACTTAGCTATAAAAGTATAGCTGCAGTGGTTATGGGATGTAGCATGAATCATGCCCCTCTTATACCTTGACATCTTTAATTTAGTTCTTGGTGTAGCATAGCTTTGGTCGATTCTGTTTAAGCAGCTCTATGGCAACCCACATGGCCAGAACCCCAGTTATGAAGTGAACTACCATCATCATCATCATCATCCTTTAATGTCCGTTTTCCAAGCTGGTATGGGTTGAACGGTTTGACTAGAGAACTGTATCAGGTTCTAGTCTGATTTGGTTTAGTTTCTATGGCTGGATGTCCTTCTTAATGCCAATCACTTTACAATGTGTGCTGGCTGCTTTTAACATGGCACTGGTATGAGTGCTTTTACATGGCACTGACACAGGACTCTTCTAGGCTAATCCTCTTCACTGAAGGATGCAGCCTTAACACTTCTGCTGTAGAGAATGGGTCATTTTGAGTACAGCAAGGCACTAGGTGTCTTGGTCCTTTGTCATCTTATCCAAAAGTTCAGCGTTCTGAGGTCATCCTTCAGTACTTCATCCCATATCTTCCTAGGTCTCCCTCCTCCATGAGTTCCATCCATTTTGAGTGATCAGCACTTCTTTATGGAGCTGTCAACATCCATCCATATCACATGACCAAACCAGCGCAGTTTTCTCTCTTGCACACTCCACCCAATTCCTCTTATGCTTAACTTCTCTCTCAATACACTAACACTCTGTCACACATGTACACTTACATTATACATCCAGTGGATCACACTAGCTTCATTCCTCTCTAGCCTTTACATGTCCTCTGCATTCAGGGCTCATGTCTCACTACCATGTAGAATTGCTGTTAGTATGCATGCATCATATAATCTTCCTTTCACTCTTAAGTTGTCAACAGAGTTAAAAGCTCTCTGAATTTTCTCCATCCTATTTTCATTCTAGCAATTACACTCTCTGTACATCTTCCCTTGCTACTAATTAGGTGCCCTAGGTAGCAGAAATTATCCACTCCCTCTAAAAACCCTCTGAGGCATTTCAGAAAATCGATTTCCCAAGTATTTGTTGTTTTTATGGCTCCTGTGCACCTTCCACATACAAACACCACTTTCTCTGATAATTTTCCTATTATTCTACTGCACTTCTTGTGTGTCCTTAACTTGCATTGGGTACACCATATAGAATTCCCACTTACACCTTTCCTACAAATTGAACAGGACCATACTAGACTAAAATATATCCTGGACACTGGATAATTTTTGAAAGCATAATCTACCCATCTGTTACTTTACTTATATAATACCAATATATGTTCTGTTATTACATTTACTTACCAATGCACTGGGACTTGTCTTCACTAAGAACAAAACTTTTTGTACATTTGCAGTAGTATGATCCAACAGTATTAAAACATTTCCCACCACTGCAGGCTTTCCTATAACGTTCACATTCATTTAGATCTACAAAAACAAATAAAAAAGAAATAATCAATATGCATGTGTGTATACCTACCTTCCTACATACATGCAGGCATGCATACACATATATAACATCAGTGTATATATTTTGAGAGTTATTATATACAAGTAAACTTCTGACACATGTGAATGTGATATTATAGTTGGTATTTAAAGGAGACAATTTTTTCAAGTTTTCTACATTGAACTAAAAAAGAGAAAAATATGAATAACTTTGTATACAATATTTTCTCTGAATGTTAGATAGTTTAAATTCCTACTTTTATGAAAAATACACCAAACAAAAAAAATTTTAATTTGAAAGGATCTTGAATTGAAATAGATACCATTTTTCCTGACCTTTTACACTAAGGTATTATTGTTATGGTTATTTCTTACAATTTTGCTGTAGTGACATGTTCAAAGTAACAAACAGCTTCAGATTTACAAAGAAGGAGAGAATTGTTTTATAACAACCACACCAAAATGAAGCTTAAATGGAAGGAAGTAAAATGAATCCACTTAATAATATATGATCATGTAAGGCAGTGAGCTGCTGCAATCATTAGCTTGTTGGCCAAAATCCTTAGCAGCATTTCATCCGTCTTTAGATTCTAAGTTCAAATTCCACTGAAGTCTTTCATCCTTTCGGAGTCAATCAAATAAGTACCAATTGAGCACTGGGGGTGATTTAATTGACTAAGCCCCTCCCCAAAATTGCTGGCCTTGTGTCAAAATTTGAAACTATTATGTCACTATGATACTTTGAGTATGGCATGACAATAACAATATCTTATTTTTCCTCTGCATTAAATCTAAAGTCTAGCTCTCATATATAAAAAAATATTGTCAATATTGATTTAAATCAGATTTTAAGTTAGAAACTTCTATGTCATGGATATGTGATAAAATTAAAATTTTCTGATGACCTCAATCAACAATGATAACCATCACATTACTCCAGCTTTTGCTCAACATTGATAGTGGCCTGATGATCACTTAGACCGACTTTAATTTCAGATAATCTCTTTCATTCTGACCTTTCAGGTTCTACTAAAGACCTTGGTTTGTATGTCTAGTTTGTAGGAGTCTTGCAGCATGGCCCAAAAGCATTTGCAATCAAATATATCAAGTTTGCTCAATTGATGAGTTTGCCGATGCCATGTCTCAAAGCCTATAATACAGTGCCAGTAAAGACATCTTTGTATTGCCTGAAAGTTTACTATTTCATATCTTGGGCAGTCAGTTGAACACAGCTGAAACTTTTGTCATTTTTTGTTGAGGTTTATGAAGCTTCCAAGGTAGTTGAAGCTTCTCTTTCACTTCTAGTTCACTCTGATTAATGTTCTGCCAATCGCTTTAGCCAAGTGCATTTGTCTTTCTACTAACTTTATGCTGACCTTTGTGTCATATTCTGTTAGATGTATAGATTTAATCTGTAGCCTGGTTTAAGACCACTGCTTGACCATTAAGTATTGTTAGTGCAGTCCACTTTGTTGCAAGTATTTGAACAAGATCTCCAGTTTGGCGATAATCCACCAATCTTAGAGACTCTACGAAAATATCATTGGTATTATGCTTCCTCCTCAAAGTAGGTTCTAGAAAATAACTCTCAAGGTGTTTCCCCAGTCTGATCACAGTCAAATGACTGAAACTAGTGGAAAACACAGATGTTTAACCCTTTAGCTTTTAAACTGGTTGTATCTGACCCAAATATTCTACCTGTTTTATGTACAAACCAGCCAGATCTTGCTTCTCATACTTATTCTATAATGTCATTCTAGAAAATAAACAATCACATCCATGAAATCTCAAAGCTACACAATAATGCATGAATAATTCAAAATAATGTGAATAAATAAGCATTACATCTGACAGAATAATCTGAATGCTAAAGGGTTGATCCAGAATTATAGCAACTAACATTTTATGTAACTATTTTTAAGTGTCTAAATTTTAAAAAAAAATGGGACTATTCTTTTATATTGATTTTTCATTTTTTTAGTTATCTCTGCAAAGAGTGAAGCTGATTCTAAAGAAAGTCACTTACCTTCACAGGAATGTTGATCTGCTGCTAATTTGTAACCTCTTCTCTCACAACGACACTTATATGAGCCATGTATATTTTCACATCTGTCAGAACAGCCACCATTATTGATGGAACATTCATCAAAGTCTTGCAGGAAAAAACAACAGTGAAAGAAAAAAACAAAGATCAGATATTATTGGAAGCAATATAACTAAAGATTGTTAGTACAAGTCTCAATCCATCTTTCAAAATTGTCAAAGCAATTAACATTAGTTAATCAGTTAGAAAATTGAAGGTTAATCAAAAAGACACAAGAAATAGTGATGACACTAGATCATAGAGCAGAGTCGTCTTACACGTAATCATATCTTTAACATTTTAGTTTCTAATTAAAGTGAGTTTTTAATCAGACATGGCTGGGAAAAATAAACATTTAGTGCATATAATTAGAGTAGAATATGACTGTGTATGTGTGTGTGTGTGTGTGTGTGTGTGTACATTTGTGTGTCTGTTTGTGTATATGTTGTGTAGGTATGTGTGCTGTTGTATGCATGCGCATGCTTTCAAGAGAATGAGACAAAGCTGCTTTTTCAAGGCAAACTTTTCAATAAGTTTTCTTATTTTCAGAAATGATTTAATAATAGATTTAATATAATTTATTGAACTTTATGTCACATCAGGCAATGATTTACAGATAACTTATGTGTTATCGTAAAAAACAATGATATATTGATAATTGAAGCAGTGATAACTATGTTATTGT
>NC_068993.1:25860129-25876224 GCF_001194135.2 Octopus bimaculoides
ATATATATATATATATATATATATATATATATATATATATATATATATTCTGGTATTGTATTTAGTAGTGATATAGAAGTAACAAAATATCACATTAAGCATTGATATATGCAGAGTAACTGTTGTTATATTAAACAGATATATTCAGATAACCAGATATTATAATAAGCAGTGACATATAAATAATTTAAATATTAAGCAGTGAAATAAAGGGAGAGAGAAAGACAGACAGACAGAGAGGAGTAGATAGATATAGATAGATAGATAGATAGATAGATAGATAGATAGATAGATAGATAGATAGATAGATAGATAGATAGATAGATAGATAGATAGATAGTTAGATAGACTGATAGATAGATAGACTGACAGATAGATAGACAGATGGATAGACAGATAATTGATGTCAAATTAAGCAGTAAAATATAGAAAACTTGTTCTCATATCAGTAAGTATTTGAGAGTGTTTCTATGGCATGCATCATTTGTACTACAGGCATCCCTCTTATTACAATAAGTTCTGTTATTGAATTCTGCACTCACATATATTGTAAAGTATAACCACTAATTTTGAAATACAGTCTGCAATTTTGTCATGAAGGATGTTCAGGAAAATTTTAACAATTATAAAAACCAAAATCATGATGGATATATACACAGACATGACAGAAGTAAATAGACACCCATAAAACATCATTTTATCTCTTTTATCTCTTTTACTTGTTTCAGTCATTTGACTGCGGCCATGCTGGAGCACTGCCTTTAGTCAAGCATGTTTACTTTAACTTGTAAAGATTTATATTTTTTTATTAATTGACATTTTTACATTTCAGATTCTATATGTGACTGTTTAATCATGCCATATACAAAAGAAACCTTGAAACTGTCTGAATTTCAAAGAGGTCATATCGTGGGTCACCCTGAAGGTGGACATAATCAGCAGAAAATTGCAGAAAATCTAGGGATCCCGCTTTCTACAGTTAACAGAGTGATTGTGCAATTCACCAGAGTGAGTAAGGATCCCCGTTACCTTGCCCAGGTTGATCAGGGCTCCCTGACAGGACCCTTCTCTTTGTTAAGAGAAGTGTGGAGGATAATCCTTGTTGCAAGGCCTCTGACATAGCTGAACAAGTTGATGTCAATCCCAGAACAGCTATCAGGTATCTCCACAGACTTAGTTACTATGGCAGAGCAGCAAGAAAGAAGCCACTTCTTTGACTAGCCATTATCAAGCAGAGAAAAGATTGGGTCAGTGAGATGGTAGAAAGACCACTAGCATATTGGGACACTCTGTCATATTCTCCAATGAGTCCAGATTTGCTGTATTTTCTGACTGCAGTCAAGTGTGGGTCTGAAGATTCTGTGATCAAGAATTTGATTTGAAAAGATTGCAGCCAACAATGAAACATGGCAACTATTCTGTGATGGTCTGCAGAGCAATTTGGAGCAATTGTCAGTCAGAGCTGGTGGAGTGTGAGGGAAACATAAACTCAGATAAATGTGTCCATATTGCAGAAAGGACTCCTTCCAATCTTCTCCAGTGGTAAAATGATTAAAGAAGGTTCTTTATTTATGGAAGATGGGGCTCCTTGCCACATAGCTAAAATGACCCAAGATCTGTTGGATGAGAATGGCATTAAAAAGCTTCCATGGCCAAGTCAGTCACCAGATATGAACCTTATTGAACACTTCTAGGGCATAATAGACAGGACACTTCATAAAAAGAACAAGAAAGCATCCTCAAAGCCAGATCTTTTGAGATTATTGCATGAAACTTGGCAAGAAATTCCTCGAGAGAATATTCGTCATCTAATCAGTAACATGCCTAATAGGGTCCTTGCACTGAAAAATGCAAGGGGCATGTCTACTAAATATTAAATATTCACATTATAATGATTAATAAATAATTTGAATGTACAATTTCAGATTTAAATAAATTTTAACGATTATAAGAGTGTCAATATACTTCTGTCATATCTGTGTATATTTTAAACCACACCACCATCTATACATTACCTTCTCCACCTCAGCAATTCAAATGAGCTTGTTTATCATTGATCTCAATATTCTTGCAACCATTTACTCATTCCCTCCATGCCACCTCCTCACCTGGTTTGTGTATGCATAAATTCAACTCACCTGGGTTTTGTTAGTAAATTTTATGAAACACTACTTCCTCCCCATTTGACACTTTCGCCCTTTTCATTTTATCAAACAGTCCAACCCATGCAAGCATTGAAAATGGACAGTAAATGATGACAATGATGATTTTGTGAACTAAAGTAATATGAGAACTACTTTTTGCCAAAGCAGATCATCATTACCTCCTAGGATTCCAATATTTAACTATTCATGTTTAACCCTTTAGTGATTAAACATCTGGCCAAAATATTTTACCTGCGTTATATTCAAACTGGCCAAATCTGGTTCCTCACACCTATCTTACAATGTCAATTTAAAAATAAATTACTCCATCAAAATCTTGAAGATATGGGATAATGCATGATTAATTCAAAACAATGTGAATAAATAAGCATTATATCTAACAGAATAATCTGAATTCTAAAGGGCTAAAGTATAGCATATTACCCTTATTCAAGATGTCTGAAAGTGGTCACCAAGTGGAAGTGAATGCAGTAATGCAAAAAGGACTGATAAAAGAATAACATCAAATGTTAAACTTGATGTTTGACAATGGTTTGATGTTGAAGAAAATCTCAGCCATATTGCAAAAATATAAACGCTTGCAATGTTTACGGAAAATAGATATAAAATTTAGGTCAAGTGGCCAAGCAGGGATTCAGTAAAGTGACCTGGACTTTTTTCTTTTAAATCTGGAATGATGCCTTAAAATGGAACACCTCCCAAGTGTGTTATTCAAATAATCAAGACTAAATTTGCTGATAAATACAAGTCATTCGGGTGAAAGCTGAGTTGGTATGAGAATTTAAGGAAAGATGAAAGTGCTATTAAAGGCTGATCTGAAAAATTTAAGGACAACTTTAAAATGACAAGTGAAGCTGACAGTGCTGCTATTAATTCTCCTAAGGATTTGAAGAAAATTTGTTGCTGATGAGGACTATACTCCTGAACAAGTATACAATGTTGAAGAACATGTCTCCCAGGACTTAAATTTATAATGAAGAAAAATTATCATCAGGCTTTCCAAAAACCACCTCAAACTTCTTGTAGGTGATATTGCTGTTGGTGATATGAAATTAGAGTTCTGAAATGTGTATCACTTCCAAAATTATGTTACGTTCAATCCACCTGCAATTTGGCATTCAAATAGGAAAGTAAGTTTCATGTTAGGACAAAATTTTCAGGAACATGAAATCTTGTTGGGTGAAAGAATGCTTGCAGCTGCTTTTTAAAAGTTATGAAAAAGATTCAGGCTGGGAAATCTGTAAGTGGTTAATTATTAGGAATAGTTTGGTTCTTTGGTTTCAGTATGCTATATTCTTTTATTCTATATTCTTTATGTAGATGGTCAATATTAGGATTACATTCAGAAAATTATTCAATTTTTAATGAGGAATTTTGAAAAGAAAAAATTATTTTCTAATCACATAACCATTATTAATGACTCATATTTGACAAAATATTTTCTTTTTTAATTTTCTTATCAACAATAATTAATATAATAATGTATATTGATTTTTCACTAAATTACTGTAACTATTATATTTCATTGACATATTTAATTCCTGGTATAAATCTTGATCTCTACTTTAATATATTTATTGTTATTTATATTAACTTTTGGAGAGAAAGACTGAAGAACATGCTGTTCATATCAGAGATAGGATGTTTAGATTAACTTCAATTGATGTTTAATTTGAATTCTTTAAGGTTCATTTTTAATAGGTAGATATTTGTGGAGATAATATATGTAGCATACATGTGTATGTCAAGCAAGAAAGTATCAAAAAACAGGTTAAGTATGTACTTCCTAGTCAGGTCATTCAATATATAGTTACATAATATATTAATAAGTGTATTACTACAGTACAAGTCAGTCAGTATGTAGTCCTCATGTATGACTTAGGAGAGTTCAGCACAACAGAAGGAAGAGACAATTGGCATTAGGAAACTGCTACCAGCAAAAGGAAGGTAGGGACCTCTAATCTGAATGGGCTCTTTCTTCTTAGCCTCTGATAATAACAAACACTTTTCCTCATCAACACTCAGCTGATTTAAAACCATGTGGTTGCATCCATGCACCAGGCATTGACACTTTCTGAATTATGCCAAGATGAAACAATAAGATAAAAGATATGTTCTTGTCACCAGAACAGCTTTTATTGCCGATGATTGTCGAACAAATCACCATTTTATCATCACAAACACAAAGATTAGCATTCTGGACAAACCATGAAACCAATACTCATTACCAGCTCAAAAAAATATAACATTTCAAAACTTGAAATTTCAGTCATTAGAGACAAATATGAAATTATGAAATATCATTGGTGGGACAGCAAAAAGTGTCATTAGTTTAACCGAATAGAAGTTCCAAGTTCAGTTTAACAATGACAACAATGAAGTTCCTTAAAAATAATTACTATCAAAAATTCAAACACCAATGCCAAATCAAACTCATGGAAATACAAAACCATTAGTACTACAAAAAGCAATGGAACTTAGAAACTATGCGGATGTCTGCAATTTAAAAACTTCTTTGGTAGAACAAAGCAAATGTTTTGTCAGTGGGTTACTTTCTAGCTGCAGACAACACCAACATCATAACAGAAAGAAAAGGTAATCTCTGATCCTGGAGGAAACATTTTCCTCTCATTGCTGAATCAGAAATGAACAACAGGTGTAGATTTCTTTAGAAACATCCCACATTGTCACAAACAGCAGCAGTGAATGAAAGTACAACCGTCATTTTAAAATGAACAGCATGAAGTCTCCAAAACCAGAAACATTTTCCTTGAATTACTAAAACGTGGCAGACCTTTCAAAATCAGGCTTTTCATTGAAAAGATTTATGAGACTCAAACAAATTTCAAATGCAGTTATTATCACCTTGAAGAAAGATCAACAATCCTGTGTGAATTATTGTGGAAGCATTGCTCTCCATTACAAGAAAATTATTTGCACAAATCCTTCCAAATCATTTCCACATCATTGAAGAGAAAGTTCTTCCAAAATCTCAATGTGATTTTTGAGCCTCTCACAATACAATTAACATAATTTTGAGTGCAAGGCAACTGCAAGGGAAAGCAGAAAAAGAAGAAACCATACTTTTTGTCTTCTATGACTCAGACGGCGTACCAAGAAAGGCCATATGGATGGTTCTTCAACCTTTTGACTACCTCATTGATTCAAGTCCTGCATAAGTATAACAGGTTGTGTTTTGTATAAAAAAAAAATTTTTTGAACAATTCCCAGTTATATGTAAATTGAAACTTACTCTTTTTTACATACACTTATATTCATTGTTAGTGCTTGTTGAACTTCTGAACAGTTCAGGTGTTGATATCAGATTATTTGTTGAAGATAAACATTTTAAATATGACCAGATTTCAATTTCTCAACTTTCTAACATCCAACACTTCTCAGGGCTTCAACACACAACTGACAAAATAGCATGTTGTCACTCATGTCAGGAACTCCAGAAATCAGTCAAAAACTTCACTAATACATTTGACTGTTTTGACCTAAGTGAATATTAAGAATGCTAAAATCCTTGTCCAACCTTCTCCAGAGATTAATCTCCTTGATTTTAATATCACCATCTTCAGTACACCTCTCATTCAAGTAGGCCACTTTCCCTATCTTGGAAGTTTTCTTTCTAGCAAATATAGTTCTGGAAAGGATGTGGAACATGGAACTGGACCATCTGATTCAGTATTTAGAGAGCTAGTAAAACAAAGTTCTATTAAATAAAATTGATGGTTGTCAAGCTATCATTTCAATATTATACAGTCATGAATCATGAATTATATTGCTGGAACAAAACATCAAAAAACAAAAGAGGACTACATAGCTAATAATGATGTCCTAGAAAAAGCCAACTGTCAAAACATAGAATTCATCTCATAAAATATTGGTTAGAATGGTCAGAGCATGTGGTTAGAATAAAATAAAAGAAATTTTCTCATCTCATTACCAAGACAAATTAAAAATCAACCCCCAAAATATCTGGAGTTGAGAGAAAAAGATGGGATACTGAAGCCTAGAACTATTCCAACTTGTATCACTCAATTACCATGAGAACTGACTGTTTTGAAGTAAAAAAAAAAAAGAAAATCTGAAGATCTAGCAACAGCTACTCTCTCCATTAATTCTTTCCTACCATCTTTGGTCCTGCTTGTTTTGCATGAGTATTGGACTTCTCAATCTTCAGTACTTTCAGCAGAATCATGAGGAAACTGAAATTTTCTCTTTATTGAAAGAGGCAATTCTCAAGAACTTTGACTGATATAGTTAAAGTCAAACTACAGTAATTACAGGGAACTCAGTCAAATGCTTGCTCTGATAAAAATAGTAATAAAATTTTCCTCACATTACATGGTCATCTTAAACAAAAAATGTCACATTAGACCATATACTTTTGCATGCTACTAAAACCATGGCATTATCATGGCTAAAATGTCTTTTGTCATAAGTTTGCTCAATCAGGATTCGCTTGGAGTCAAACAGCCACAAAAACACGGGAGATAATTCCAAAATGCCACACAGGAGATGGAATGATTGACTAAAATATTTAGTAAGGATCTGGGGTAAGACAAAGTCAGAATAAAAAGAGAAGGAGAGGCAAGTGTATAGACGTTGTTGTTAATTAGTTACAAGTCAGTTCAGTGAATAGGTATGATCCACAGATTTGGTATTCTGTTTTGTTACTTAGTTTATGGGAGAGGCAGAAATGTAAAGAGAAAGCTTAGTCAATGTAAATTATGGTTTCAATATCAGGCACAAGGCCAGCAATTTCGGAGGAGTGGGTAAGTCAATTACATTGACCCCAATACTCAACTGGTACTTAATTTATCGACTGCAAAAGGATGAAAGGCAGAATTTGAACTCAGAACCAGGGGATTACGAAGACAATCATTTGTAGTGACTCTGAGGAATTTAGTTGTTTAATTTCTATATAGGGAGGTAAAAATGTAAGATTATTTCCTTGGTACTGTTGAATGAAGCTAAGTCATTATTTCCAAACTGGAACAAGTTTACAACGTCTCATTTCATGAAAGTGATGCAAACATGCAAAGAGATATCAGGCTTGTATATGAATGTCAGCAGTGTGCAGAATGATAAAAGAGAGTGAAGGATAGCACTGTCTGTGTTAGAATATTGTGCTTAAAATAACAACAAGTAGGTCATTAATACTCTGGCAAAATGTGAGACAACTTGTCTTAGACACCTCCCTCACAGAAAAAAAAACAACATTTTTTGTCTTTTTATGCAATAGTCAGAAGTGGAAAGGTACTTTTCACAATTTTCAGTGGGGTGTCAAGGACACCCACCTAAAGAATGAAGTTACCCTCAACCCAGAGACCAAGCCTGAATTCTTACATATGAGTTAAACTCCAATAAAGGCATACAAGACGGTTGCCAAAATAGTGATATGAGAATCACAAACTAAATACTTATTCTTGTTGCATTAAATATGTTAACACTACCATAAAACTATAAGCATGGAATTTACTTTTGTTTCTAAAACATGACCAATATTTGAGAAAGAAAAGATATTTTATGTGGAGGTAGAAATATATTTGTAACTGATAGAAAGTTTCTTTTTTCTTACATTTATACACTCCATTTTTATTGATAGGTGCAAAGACAATAGTAATATAATAGACAAACCCTACCTCAAGCTACTGAATAAAGTTGCAGCACCAGCACAATAGTTTAGTTATAGTCTTAACAAACCACAAGATACCTTAGAAAATTAACAAAAGTCAATTAGCCCTTTGTGAGCAATCAGTTTTTATTTGTTTCTCCCACTTTACACTGTCACTTTCCATTAACAATTGCTCGTTTCTGAATTTTTCTTCTCCTTTGGGGGTTTTAACACTTGTATCTGAATATCTTCTTTTATTACCCAACAAATATGTTTGTTTCCATACATCTTATCCGAGTTATTTAGTCTATATCTGATTCTATCTTATTTCGTTATTAATTTATTTCTTACCAAAATAACTTGTATTTATCTAATATTTCAATTTCTGCAAATTGTTCGCTTTCTGTCTGATAGTGTTCACTAACCTCTAGATTCTTCCAATATTTTCTTTAACTCTACCCTAATATAAAATTACTGTTAAAGTAGCAATATTTATTCAAGATAATCTAGAGAGAAGTACTCATCAATCAATGCAATATTTTACAGTAAAAAAGTTCTCTTTTTAAAATAATGACCAGAAAAATAAAGGAATAGGTCATGAAAATAGATAACAAGTGAATATTGTATTCATTAGAATTTACTTCAGAGAGATATCACTCTAAAATATTAAAATTATTTCAATAAGGCATTGGGGAGGTCTTCTATAAGGTATGAATGATTCTAATCATATATTTTTTTTTTAAAGAGTGAGAGAGAGAGAGAGAGAGAATGGTGCCTTATGCTTGACTTTCTACAAATGAACTGTAACATTTTCTCTGCAACAGTGTCAGGGATATCCGATTTTTATCCTCTCTATTTCAGGTAAAATGCTCCAGTTTCACTGTCACCTGTAGTCTTTTAACTATTCAGCTTAGTCACTCTTATCAACACCATTCTACCCATAACCATTCTGTCCTTTATTCAGATGTAAAATATCTAGGATTACAGAACCCAATATGCTCACTGTTTTTTAAGATGGTAAATATGACTTTGGGAGATGTTGCTACTATTTCTAGCAGGAGTGACCATAAATGTTTCCCTGTTTGATGTTAAGGCTTTGTTATCAGCCCATACAAAACAATATTGATCTGATATTTCTCTTATTGAACTTTTTTACAAATTACTGATTAACTATTTGCTCTCTTTTAATGTAAGTATCAGATTAATTAGCTTTAATTCTTGGGAGACTTTTATGTAGATATTTAGTCCAGCTTGAAAGCAACTTTGTAAAAAGTAACCAATCAAACTTCTTCTTTTAAGCAGCAACAAAGAAGTAAGTCTCTCCTTGATTGTAGCTCATATTGCCATCAAATTTTGGTACAAGGCCAGCTATTTCAGGGGAGGAGGCTAGTCGATTACAACGACCCCAGTGCTCAACTGGTACTTATTTTAGTGACTCTGAAAGGGTTGAAAGGTAAAGTTGACCTCAGTGGAATTTGAACTCAGGGTGTAAACATATAGAAACAAATTTTCTTGAATGCTCAGAAAGTTGAGTGATATCATCTATATTGAAGTGGGCATTGGTAAAGGTAATAACAAGTAGGCCATTAATGTATTAAGGAAGGGTGTGAAATAAAGCCAAACTGCAGGAGTATGTCAGAGAGTGAGAGATCTCTGTCAGCACACAATGCAATGTTACTATCTGACAGGAAGCCATCGATCCAATGATGAGAGGGTGATGAAGTCTGTAAGCAGATAATTTTGCTAGGAGATTTATAATGCCAGATATAGTCAAATACTTTGTTGATGCCAAGTTTTCCAAGTGCCACAGCATTGTTTTCATCAAATTTCTTGATGGTTAGAGCCCACTGATGAGTAACATTGGAAAGCAGGTTTCCAGCAAATCTGGCTCAACAAAAGTTGTACTGTTGGCTATCAGGGAATGAGAGAGATTCAAGGTATTTGAAAATGTGGCTGTAAACAAAGCATGCACAGCACTGAATTGGATGCAAAATGAAAGCAAATGTGGAGGCAGTTCTGCTTACATAACCATCATGATTGGACAGTAGAAGAAAGAAGTATTCCTCAAAGTGGCTAAATATTCTTTGGGAAACAATTCACATTCTCACATTGAATTCACTTATACAGATCTTTTCAAATGGTTTGTCATTCACAATCATTGATATATATGATGGAAATATTAAAATATTGCACTTAAATATATTGTAATAATGTCATCAGATATAGAGTATATCAAATAATTGGCTTTACTTGGATTAATATTAAAAGATAATTCAAATTGTTACAGAAACACCATTGCAATATCTTTAGTCTTAGAGAAGTAGGCACAAAGCCAGGTATTTATAGGGTTGGTGAAATTATGTGATTTTTATTTTCAGAAATGGTCTATTAAAATATGTGTGGGAAGAGAAATTGCAATCAAAACTGTTTTGC
This sequence comes from Octopus bimaculoides, assembly GCF_001194135.2. Taxonomy (NCBI): domain Eukaryota; kingdom Metazoa; phylum Mollusca; class Cephalopoda; order Octopoda; family Octopodidae; genus Octopus; species Octopus bimaculoides. Next base: position 25,870,354 of record NC_068993.1, read on the forward strand.
ATACTTGACTCACTGCGAACATGCAATAATTCCAATTAATTGATGTAACTCTATTTGTATGCGATTATATTGAACAATTTTTTTAACATTCTGAACCACAACAAAACACTGCAGGAGGGGACTTTTACAAAGTTATTCAACACACTAGAAATAACAAGTAAATCTTTCTCAAATTACAACTTACCATTTAATAAAAAAATAAACAAATATGGAATCGTTATGGCTTGAAAATATTTGATCATAGATTTGCTTAGTCAGAGTTGACATAAAATGAAGCAATAACAACCATAATTTCTTCAGATAAAGAAAGCTTGCAACAAAGAAGACTGAGAAGCAGAGTTGATAGAAGAACAATAAAAAAAATCGAGTTCCTTACCATTACAAGAATGTGGATTCCTGCTTTCTACATATCCAGCTACTGAACAGTTACATCTGTAAGATCCTGGAATGTTGATACAGCGCCCAGGACATGGCATATTCTTTAAAGTTACGCATTCATCAATGTCTGTGGAAAAATAAAATGACGATGAAGTATTATTTTGGAGACCTACCAAATATCTTTCATACATCAAATAATAAAGCATGCCTCATGCAAATAATTTCCATTATTATCAACATCATTTGCAGAAGCAATAAGCATAGCAATAGTAGTAGCCTCAGTTCAGTATCTTTTACATGCTGATTTAAAATGGATAGATTTACCAGATAGATATCCTTCAGCTATTCCTTCTTGTCTTAGTTTCATATCTCTGCTGCTGAAATAGTTTTTATTGAACAAATTATCACCATTATTACATGGTGCAGTGGAATCGATTCAATGATGCAATGAAGCATCTAGTTTGGTGCTTCATATTTCATCAGTCAAGTCCACTGGGAGTTAAAATTGTCTTGTATTTCTTCAGGATCAGTGAGTTGAGTAGCAAGAAACTAAAAACAATTCAGTTAATTAAAATGTTTTTCTTTCCAAAAACCATCTTATTTAAAGCATAAAAATAAATCTTTTGTTATTGGTAGTTTTGTTATTTTCTTGTTTTATTAAGAAATGTCTCACAGCATTTCTTCAATTTTTCTTCACATTCTGAATTCAATACAGCAGAGGTAAATTTCCCTCTCATCTTTTCAGGATCAATAAAATAAAGAACTAATAAAGTTGATGGTATTAACTAACCTCCTTCTGAAAATTTCAGGACTGGTGCCCATGTTAGAAACAATTATTATTACAAGGGGATTAGCTGGCAGAATTGTTTCAGTGTGAAGAAAAATGCCTTGCAGTATTTGTTCAGGCTGTAGTTGACTCAACTTTTATCCTTCTAGAGTCAATAAAACAGAGTACCAGTCAAATACTGGGGGCTGATAGGATTAACTAAACCCCCTCCCTTCAAAACTGCCAGCCTAAATTAAAAACTATTATTACTGATGCTGTTGCTGTTAACATTATTATTTCTGGTAGAGGTACCAGGGCATGTAGCTGGTTCAGGATAAACTCTTCAGAAAAAGTAGCCCAGTCAGCCAGGTCTGATTGAAATATGAACAAGGTGCCAAGATATTGCACATGTGTTGTTCAGTCACCAAGTATTTCTAACTTGTGAAGTTATGTTAAACAGCTTTTGTTCCATGTAGGACAGATCTGGTTATCAGCCAAGTCTACCATGAAGATAGTCTCACTGTTTTCGCAATGAGGAAGAGTAGGTAGTTTTCCTTTGTCTGGTGACCATGACATGAAAAATTAAGACGAACATTTTCTTCAGCCAAGCCCTTATTACTGGGAGAGAAAGATAAAAGGTGAAAGGGAAGAGTTGTTTTCCTTTGAATTTGCAGAAAAATGGATGTTTCAGAGTATTCTAGTACTTATATGAGATTTCTTTATTGATTCTAGTTTCAGAGTAGCCCAGGATTTAAGAGACATTGATTGCTTAAAGATGGTTATCCTATTATTGGGACCAGAATCATTACAGTGTTGGTTAAAAATACCATGCGATGCTTCTGCCTCTTCACATTCTTAGTTCAACTCTTGCCATAATCAATATTTTCTTTCATTTTGTCAGTCTTTAAATTCTGAGTTCAAATTCTTCTGGGGTTCACTTTGCCTGTCATTCTTTTGGAGTTGATAAAATAAGTACCAGTTGAGCACTGGGGTCAATGTAATTCACTTACCTCATTCCTGTAATTGTTGGTCTTGTACCAAAATTTGAAACCATTATTAAAAAGCTATTTAAGCTTTGACAGTCATAAGCGTCTTGCTCAAATTTTGGCATGAGTCCAACAACTTCAGGAAGTGGATAAGTTGATTACATCAATTCCAATGTTCAACCGGTACTTATCCAAAAGGATGAAAGGCAAAGTCGACCTTGATACAATTGGAACCCAAAACATAAAGACAGATTAAATGCTGCTAAGCATCTTGCTTGGAATACTAATGATTTTGCCTGCTCACCACCTCTCAATAGTATTGATAATTTATTCCACTTGGATGGGAAAAGAAACAACCAGCATAATACAAGCGTTTTTATTAAACCTGATGCGAATAATGTTACATCCAACAATTTGAAATGGGTAAACACTGAATCAGATACCCTTGATTTATTTCATTTTTCTATGCAAGAAACTATTGAGCTAGATGCCTTTTTACCTCTTTTACTATTTTCTTTGTTTTAGTCATTAGATTGTGGTCATGCTGGGGCACCACTTTAAGGAATCTTAGTCGAATAAATTGACCCTAGTACTTATTCTTTTTTATTTTTCTTAAGCATGTTGCTTATTCTACCAATCCCTTTCGCCAAACCACTAAATTACAGAAGTGTAAATACACCAACACTAGCTGTCAAGCAGTGGTGGTAGACAGCCATAGACACACACATACACATGCAACAGGCTTCTTTAAGTTTCCATCGACCAAATCCACTTCCAAGGATTTGGTCAGAAAACACTTGACCAAGGTGCTATGCAGTGGAACTGAACCTGGATCCATGTGGTTGTGAAGCAGACTTCATACCACACAGCCACATTTGCATAGGAGAAAAAAAAACAATAATTTGTGATTTCCAGGGTTTTTTTTAAATACCCCAGTAGCAAAAGAAAGATTTGCCACAAAGAATCAAAACCTGCTCAGAAATCTGTTTGCTAACAACCGACCACATCACCTGCTCCAATCAAAACCAGTAGAGTAACTAGTGGGGTGGAGGTGAAGGGAACAGCCTGCCCTAGGTGTTGTTTTTATGGAGTAGCACTTTTAGATCTTCTGTAGAAGTTTATATAGGTGCAGGGGGGGAAAGGTGTTGATGCCCCAGGCAGCACGCACTCTAGCTACACCATTGATCAAAACAATTGATATATATAGTTTTATACATAAGTTTATAGAAGAATATTTATTTCAAATTTTGGCACAAGGCCAGCAATTTCAGGGGAGGAGATAGGCTGATTATATTGACCCCAGTGACCAACTGGTAGTTATGTTAGCAACCTGGAAAGGAAGATAATCTTGGAAGAACATAAAGATGAATAAAATGCCACTAAGCATTTTGTTCAGTATGCTAATGATCCAGCCAGCTCACCACCTTAGTAGTAGTAGTAGTAGTAGTAGTAGTAGTAGTAGTAGTAGTAGTAGTAGTAGTAGTAGTAGTAGTAGTAATGGTTTCGAATTTTGCCACAAGGGCAGCAATTTTTGGGGAAGGGATGAGTCGATTACATCAACCCCAATATTCAACTGAAAGGATGAACAGCAAACTCAACCTTGGCAGAATTTGAACTTAGAACGTAGCGACAGGTAAAATACCACTAAGCAGCTAATGATTCTGCCAACTCACCACCTTAATAATAATAATGATGATGATAATAATGATAATAATAGTAGCTTCAAATTTTGGCACAAAGCCAGCAATTTTAGTGGGAGGGGCTAAGTCAACATCAACCCCAGTGCTCAACTGGTACTTATTTTATCAACCATAAAAGGTAAAGTTGAGCCCAGTGGTATTTGAACTCAATAATGAAAATAATAATAACGATAATAATTCTTTCTTCCATAGTAGAATAAAAGGCAAAGTTGACCTTGGTGGCCTTTGAAGTCAGAACATAAAGACGGATGAAATGCTGCTAAGCATTTTGTCCAGTGTGGTTACAATTCTGCCGGCTCGTTACCCTTCTTTAACAGAATACCATTTGCCTCTAACCTCAAACCTGATTTTTATTCAGCCTCCCATCCACCCTTCATAATTTCAAATAGCTATCAATTATCTTGCACAGATTTTGAATGATTAAGTAAGTATATTATGTCAATTTAATTAAATGCTAATTACTTTATGATTATTCCTCAGAATTTTGTTGTTTTTTTCAACACCCTTGCAAAGCTCTATATGTTTGTTTAATTTTATTCAATTTTTTTTTTCCATCATCTCTCTGAAGGACCTCTGGGATTTTAATATTTTAATTAATAACCTTTTAGAAAACTGATTAATATTTTGTTCCTATATTCAAATTTGAATTTATAAAGAAACACTAATAGACTGGCAATAAGAAAAACAAATTATATAGTGATTTGGTCAGACTTGACAGTACCAATTCTTTTTCTTTTTTTTTTTGAAGGTTAGGAAAATAAAGTTGATTGAAATGACTGTAGTATATTACTGGTACTAATTCTATTGTATCCAGAAAAAAAGGAAAATGCAATGTTGATTCAAGTAGTATTTGAACACACTAATCTATAGCTGCAGAAACATCTTATATATTATGTCATCATTTCTGGAGATGTTGTACCATTGCATGGCCTACAAGAAATAGTAATTAAACATGCCTCAAATCATATCCTGCAGCCTTTTGAAAATGGACACACTGGATAGTAGAGTCCAAGATACACTGCAACTATATAACACATAGGATGATCAAGCTTAAGTGTCTTTAATCATAAGTCTTCTTGATCAGAAATAGTTTTGATTTAAATAAGTTTCCCACCATTAGTTTGAATGGAAGTAGTCCAATATGATTATCATAGGCCTGGGTGGGTGTGTTGGGGAGGACTGCACCCCCTAAATCTTTTTTTTTTGTGTGTGTGGGGTGGTTGCAATGCAAACACTGAACATCCTGTGTTGAATCTGGTTTGCACCCTTTAGCAAATTTCATTCCTGTGCTTACAAAGATTATTTTAAATTTCTTTCTTTTCTGGTTGGAAAGACTTCATTTATAGCAGACTCTTTAGAAAAGAATGAACACCATTAATTCTTATTTGCTTTTCTCTACAGATTTACTTTTATAAAAGGACACTAATTTTTAATTCCATTAACAGAGAAATAAAATTTATGTTTGATGACTAAGTGCCCACTGTCCATTTTGTCTAATTGAGAAGTGACATTAAATTGAGTTACAAAGTGGTTTAGAACTTGTTGCATTTGCTTCAAAATATCTTCTGAGTTCTTAATCAAAATGTTACAAATAATAAATATAAGGAGGAGAGGCTGGAGGAAAACAAGCAATAAAGATATTGTTATTATCATTATTGAAACAAAAATAATGTTTGATTGAACCAAAAATATTATTATTGTTGTTGTTATAACTATTATTGTAGTTATCATCATCATAATCATCATCATCATCACCACCACCACCACCATCACCATCATCACCACTATCCTTATCATCAGTATTAACATTATTATAGTATACTTGTAATGTAACTTAGTCTACATGACACAAGAACAGTGAGTTACCCTTCCCCACACACACACACATACACACACTATACATCACATTATCCTATTAATGTTTAAAATGAAGTTAACAGTTTAAAACATCTTAGATAAATTAAAAAGATTGTTGATGTCACAAAGCTGAAAACAATTGAAAATATTTTATGTTTTATATATATGTGTGTGTGTGTGTGTG
>NC_068993.1:25876234-25880494 GCF_001194135.2 Octopus bimaculoides
TATATATATATTTATGTACATATATATCCTTTCTTTCTTTCTCCTTCAAATTTTCCAAAATAATGTTTCACAGGTTAGACTAGAATTGAAGTATTGAAAAATTGGTTACTATCTTTACGATTGTCTCGATATTTTTACATTCTGCTATTGAATTTAGTTTGCTTGAAATTCGAACTGCCTTCTATCGGTGAATTAATCTGTTCTTCTTAATAAGTTTGATGGAAGCAAGCCAGGAAACATAAAAAGACTTTGAAATGAGAATAAATTAAATATTTAAAACAAATTTTTAAAAAGTTAAAAAAAAAAATCCAAAACCAAAGAGATTAGAATCATAGAATATGGTTTTGTTGTCTGTATCAGTATTTTCTATTGAACAATTTCTAAGCTATGAAAATATATCAAATTGTTGTATATATTAAGCTACAACATTAAGCAGAGTCTATTCAGTAGCCTCACAGATTGAAACTAATACAAACACTCTAAATGAATAAAGAAAAAGATAAAAACAACAGCAACAATAACCATATTTTTCAGAAATACCATACACTTGGTTGCTAAGATATATTTAGTGAAAAGCTGCTTCTCCTCAGATTTTAGTGATTTCTGGAACAAGATGCTTTTGGTAACAAGTGTATTTGAATTCTAAATTGAGAAATTTCCTTTTGTTTTGCTTTTTCCCCCCCAATCATTTTGCAATTCTTCAGGATGAGCAGTTTAAAATAAAATTTTAAAAGTACTTTTATTTCACATAACTTGCTTCCTAAATCACCTTTATTAACAGGATTGCACTGTTTCTTAGTTGCCAATTTGAGGTGTTAGTAGCAGTGAGTGATAGATCTAATCAGTAGCCCAATTTAATAACACCATTTGGTCCTCATGTACTTTCATCATAGTTACGAGTGCTTGTATGCATTTATCAGAGTTTACTCTATTGCAAATGTTTAGACCAAGTCTTCAATCTGAAGATAACTTGATACTTAATGTACTGCTTCCTAATGTAGTAGCTCATGTCATACTTTCTTCATGATTACATTTCACTTAGCCACAAGCAAAAAAAAAAAAATCATAAAACTGCTATAGCGAATATTTAAAATGGATGAGTAAATCAAAGTAGCAGAGGATATGAAATTGACTTCACCAGCAGCACAGTGTAGTATGATGCTATATAACAGAATATATTGACAATATATAGTGGTATGGTGTTATACAATAGAATACATTGACATATGTTGGTCTGGTACTATATTACACAATATATTGGTTTCAAATTCAGGGCAAGGGTAAGTTGATTATATCATCCCCAATGTTCAACTGGTACTTATTTTATCGACCTTGAAAGGATGAAAGGTAAAATCAACCTCAGAGAAACTCAGAATATAAGGACAAGCAAAATGACACTAAGCATTTTGCCCAGCATGCTAACAATTCTGCCAACTTGTCACCTTACCTATATAACAGAATATATTGATAACATATAGTGATATATTGTTACACAACAGAATACACTGATATATGTTGGTCTACTACTATATAGCACAATATATTAACAACATACAGTGCTATAGTTCTATATAACAGAATGCATTGATGAAATATAATATCAGTCCCAGCATGGTAGCAGTCAATGACTGAAACAAGTAAAAGATGAAAGGTATGGCGCCATACAACCACTCATTAACAAGCAGTGCTATGGTGCTATATAACAAAATGTATTGACAACATATCAACATACAGCAGTATGGTGTTATATAACAGGACACATTGACAACATACAGTAACCAGGTGCTAAATAACTGAATTTATTGACAACATATAGTAGTATAGTGCTATCGTGCTATACAGGCTGTCTATAAATTACCTTTATAATTTCAAAAATTCAGACAAAAAACAAAATGAAGTAAGGATAACTTAGCAGGTTGCATGCAACCAATGGAATCCACATTGAAGTGTTGTGATTGTTATCAGTATTATAATTATTATCATTATTTTAACTATTAATATTAATGTTATAGACTCATGTAGTGAGAAAACTTTTCTGATTGCCCCTTCAAAACATGTTTCACTTCAAATATTACCAGATGAAACTTTCTTTGAAATACTTGTGAAAAGAACTGTATTTTGCCTACGGAAGTAGACAACAGGAAGAAAAGGCTTGCCTTAAAAAAAGTGACATTGTGCCATATTGTTACTGTTGTTGTTGTTGTTATCTTCTTTCTTTTTCTTCTTCTACTTACTACTACTACTACTACTACATCTATTACTACATCTACTACCACTACTACTACTACCCTTGTAGTGTAAAGACATCTTTTTGATTCTTCCTTCAAAATAATTTTTATTTCAATTTTGGACAAAATTTTCAATTGAGTATTTATAAAAAAACTTTATGTGCCTAAATAGGGATTGCTCTAGATACTCGGGGTGGACACCAGACAAAAAATAAAATGGTTTGTTTCACCAACGTAAACTTCTATTTGCACAAATTACACTTTTCCAGGCCAAATGGCTACTAACTCTCATTATGCCATATGACAAAATTCGACAATGGCTAAAACAACACAAAATCAAAATACATGACTAAACGTAGAAGAGGAAGAAAAGCATGAACATTTTAGTGAACAATTAATAGCTGAAAATATCCTGAATACTCAAATTTGGAAGACAGCAACAACAACAAGAACAGTGGCAATTCTTACACATTTTCAAATATTATGGTCTGTTCATGTGGACTTTGCCTTTCATCCTTTCAAGGGTCGATAAAATAAGTACCAGTTGAGTACTGGGTCAATTTAATTGACTTGGCTCCTTCACTTCAAATTGCTGGCCTGCTGCCAAAATTTGAAACCATTATTATTATTATTATCATCATCATTATTATTATTATTATTATTATTAATATCATTATTAATAAGGCGGCAAACTGGCAGAGTTGTTAGCATGCTGGGCAAAATGCTTAGCAGCATTTCATCCATCTTTACATTCTGAGTTCAAACTTCGCTGAGGTCTACTTTGCCTTTCATCCTTTCAGGGTCGATAAAATAAGTACCAGTCAAGCAATAGAGCTGATGTAATCAATGTACCCTTTTCCCAAAATTGCTGGCCGTGTACCAAAATTTAAAACCATTATTATTAATATTAATTTTTTCTCAGCGAATCACTTCTGTGACTCTATCCACAAGCCTTTGTCTTTATTGTTAAACTGTCAATGTTGAGGAACAAATAACTGTCTATCACTGCTGTTATCCATTTTACAAAATGGACAGTGAATATATTACTTAAGATCCTGAGTAACTAAGTCAACAGTAAAGTCAGAACAGTTCTAGCTCACCCCCATAAAACAATGCAGTTTGGCCAGAGTTGATGCAATTTATTATGACATTATTGTTGAAATCATAATGTAATGTTATGCCAGTTAGATTTTGTGTAAAGTCGGTAATTATTCTAAATCTTAATCAACATTGTCATTATCAACATCATAACATTACGTGTAAATTAGTGAATATCCAGTATATTAAACTGATCCTTATTTAGAGATTATAAGGCAGTGAGCTGGCAGAATCATTAGCATGCTGGACAAAATGCTTAACGGTATTTTGCCCATTGCTACATTTTGAGTTCAAGTTCTACTGAGGTCGACTTTGCTTTCATCTTTTCAGGATTGATGAATTAAGTACCAGTGAAACATTGGGTCGATGTAATCAAATTTCAGGCCTTGTGCTTATAGTAGAAAGGATTATTTAGAGATTATCTAAGGCAGTGAGCTGGCAGAATCATTTGCACACTTGGCAAAATGCTTAGCAGCATTTCATCCATCTCTATGTTCTGAGTTCAAATTCTGCTGAGGTCAATTTTGCCTTTCATCTTTTCAGGATCAATAAAAAAAGTTCCAGTTGACCACTGGAGTCAATGTAATCAACTTACCCCTTTCCCTGAAACTGCTGGCCTTGTGCCAAAATTGGAAACCATTATTTAGATTATTGCTATATTCCTATATCATAAATGATATAATTATTTTACCTGTTATAAGATTCTATTTAGTTAAGGAGAAATGGAATGTTGTGATGTTCAAGCTTTTTCTACATACAAGTAATGGCATGAGCTTTCTACTGAGAATCATAATCACTTAATAGACCACAACTCATTAGGAACTTACCCGCCTCTTGTGTATCTCTCATATAGCATGAATAATATACCATCACAGTCAAATAGGAAAATTAAGGTTGCTTTATTTCCTGCACCACTCTCTCTCTCTCTCTCTCT
>NC_068993.1:25880626-25889258 GCF_001194135.2 Octopus bimaculoides
AATAACCATAAAATAAAATAATCTAAACATAATCAATTTAAAAAGGAAGTATGCTAAATTAGTTAAACATGTCATAATTGGTCGTAGTTGTAAAAGTAACAAAAGCAGTAATGTTTTACACATCATTTTCAAGAAATAAAAAAAAAAATTTTAATATTTTCTAAATAAGTAAAACAATATCATTGTAGTATCATTGACCATTATTAAAATCATCCTTATCAGTCAATGTAATGATGATGATGATGATGATGATGATGATGATGATGATGATGATGATGATGATGATGACAATAATGATAATCCTTACATTCATTGCTCTCTTTGATTTCATTAACACCTTCGTCACAGTAATCAATGTCTTCATCAATATCAATATTGTCATCATTCATCACTACTACTACTACTACTACTATATTGTAATCAGAAATTTTTACACGCGGCCATAAATATATCAGTCAACAAAAAACTCTCAAAAGCCAATTTAATGCTATTTAAGTGCTTAAAATGTTTTGAAAGTGTTTTTTATTATTTATCATCATTAATGTTATTATTAGTGTCTCATTAAGGTTGTGTCAACTTCATAAATGGGACTTAAATGTAGGTGACTTACTTTATATACTTACTTGTAAACTAATTTTGTTATTAACTAAGTTTACATGTACTTGGAAAGCTTACAATTCTTCTTCTTTCCTTCAGACTTACAGATGTATTTTGTGATTATTCTGAATCTTGTTGCTGTTTCTTCAGCTGGATCAATGTGCTTTAACATGAAACCATTTTCCCAGTACATTACTGATATTTAGTTCATCTAATCCTGGACAGATATTTTAGGTCAGTATTAGTTAGCTTGAAACATGTAAACCATAAATAGCTTATTGTTACATCTTGAAATTGTTATTAACCATATAGCTCAACCCTAAAGCTCATTGAAGATGGTATCTCAGACTTCATAAAGTGGTTGGTCAAATTGTGACATCATGGGAGAAGACAATGACTGACTACAAATGATGGTGAAAGGATATAAAGAAAGGGATAAGGGTTGCAGAATCAAATAGGATTAATGGTTAAATAACAAGAAGAAAAGAGATAACAAGCTAGAGCAAGATTTACGACACCAAGGCAACCAACAGTATTTTGCAATATCAGGGTCGATCAGGGTTGAGCTGTGATCATATAGTTCCATGTAAAGTGAAGCATCATTGACAAAGTCTTTGTTCATTATATTTGGGACAAAAAATCCTTTTCTGCTACTAAGAGTCAATTGCAAATGACAGCTTAGAAGATTAACCATAAAGTCACCATTCCTAAAGTTATCAAAACCTGAGAATAATTTTCTACGAAAAACATTTGCGTAAAACAAGACAGTGACAATGTCATGAGTCTGAAAAGGCAAAATGAAATATTTTAAAACCATTTTGATGATTTATTTTGATAAATCATTAGTATCTCTGCAGTGTGTCATCAAAACTGTAATGATAGTAACAATGGCAGTGCCTATGACAATAATCCCGCCAACTATGATAATATCTAACAAAACTACAACATGAATAAAGTTACTACAAGTAATAATATAAAAAAAAATGCCAAACACTTTAGGTATCTGTAACACAGTTTCCTGCTGTTAAGCTATTGAAACAACCTACTAAATGTAGATGACAATTTTGTCAAACAAGAGAAGTAAGTTAGCTTGATGTACAAGTTATATCTAATTTGTACATCATCATTGAGTGTTTGATTTGCTACCCCCAAGCACAAATTTACGCAGCTTTAACAGATTGAAGTCATTCAACAACAAAACAGTAAAACACACACATGACTATCATTAATAATGCCACAAACTTTATTCTAACTTTTAAAATTGGTGAACAAATACTTGCTACAGAAACAATAAAATAGCTAAACATTTGTTTAGATAGAGAAACATCTAACGTAGTAAAGCTATATTGCATGCTATCATCTCATTTAACAAGAGTTTTAAATCTAAGATCTAAACATCACCTAGTATATTGAACATTATTTGGATTACTAAAGCATTTTATTTCATACATTCTTTGAAGACAGTAGTCTCAAGGGATAGAAAGTATTATCCTGTAGAAGGAGTTCAATCTGAATCTAAATAATTACACACATACAGATACACATGCACACACACACATGAACAAGCATACACATATATTGACGTATACATATACATTAGATAGATAGATAGATAGATAGATAGATAGATAGATAGATAGATAGATATGACTATATATACATATGTATATATGTATATATATTCAAACATATACATATATGTATATACATGTTTTCGTATATATGCTTATAAGTGTGTGTGTGTGTGTGTGTGTGTGTGTGTGTGTGTGTGTGTGTACACACATGTGTAAGCAGGCAGACAAATAGATAGACATACAGATAGATAAAAATCACACAAATAAAAGAAGTAAAATTATGAGAAGACAATATATGGAGCCAGACAAATGAAGTAGATGACTGAAAAGCATAGAAATATAGTGAAAAAAGAAACAATTGAAGAAATGTACAATGAAAATAAATTTGCCAATGAAAGATGTGAAAGTGAATCTAATGTTTTGGGTGGTGCTGATTATCAAAGAGAATGAAAAGGAAAGGGCAAAATACAAGGCACTGAATTTACAATGTCTTTTTACATGGCATGCCTAGTGTACAATGAAAGCTCGGGAGTGAAATACAAGGACTGAAATGCAGTCACATTGAGAGTAAGTATACAGAGAGGGTGAGAAAAAGGGAAAAAGAATAAATGGGGAAAGAGAGGGAGAGAAAGTTGGAAAGGGAGAGGGGGAAAAAGTGTTGGGGGATAATTAGTGAGGGCAGGGAAATGAGATGGGGAGTGATAACTCATAATACAAGCGTGTGTGTGTACAGTGAAGTGTATTTAAATGTGTGATGCTTTTATTTATGTTCATGTTAATTGCATGTGGCAAGGAATATAAAGTTTGTATATTGACATGTACATCAGTTATTTTTGCAATGTCCAACTAAGAATAGAAATGTTTATACATAGAATACAAATGTGCATGCATACATGCACATGTAAACAACACATATACATATGCACACAGAGAAACACACAAAACACATTCACAAACTTTAGGGGTTACGTTTGTACATATGTATGATGTCATAAGTTATGTGATAATATGGATGTATGGTGCAGAAAATGAGGGTTACCTATACCCAATACGTATGATGTGTTATGATGTGGGGATCTACGTGTACAGGCATGGCTCATAAGTGCAGGTATGTTTGTGTGGTAAGAGGTTTGTTTCCCATTGACATAGTTTTGGTTCAGTTACACTGCATGGCATCTTGGGCAAGAACACAAGTATCTTTTACTATAGCCTTGGGTCAACTAAAGCTTTGTAAGTGGATTTGGTAAACAGAAACTGAAAGAGGCCCAAATGTGTGTGTGTCTATGTGTTTGTCCCCCCCCCCACCACCACCTGACAACCAGTGTTGGTTTGTTTACAACCTCATAACATAGTAATTTGGCAAAGATACCAATAAAATAGCTACCAGACTTTTAAAAATGAATTAAATATTGGGGGTGATTTGTACAACTAAATCATTCAGGGTGGTGTCCCAGCATGGTTGTAGTCCAATGACTAAAACAAGTAAAAAGCAAAGGCAGATTTTAGTAAAAAGACAAAGGCAGACTTTTACAAGAAAAAGTTTGACAGTGACTTCAAAGTTTTGGCTTACCAGCTATAATAAGAGGTCATATATATGAGTGTGAGTGTATGACATATATCTCACAAATCTCATGCTCTAACCTTTATATCTATATTTCCACATAAGCTGAAGATACCACACACACACATTAGTGCATGGACATAACTACTAACTTTACTGGTGTGCGCAAATACAGACACTGATACACATACTATCTAACCTTATGCCAACAAACATCCCCTCAACTTACCCCCCCCCCCCCCCCTCTACATATAAGACTTGAAGTTTCATGCAGATAAGATGAATCCATCTCATCAGATAGGAGAAGAGTCAGAAATTTGAGACAAATTCAAGATGGCTTTGAGATACTAGGCCTTTATTCATCAGCTCAGGTCATGTAGTGTTAATGCTGTGAAAATAACAACAGCTATTTTCTTTGTTTTTAGGCCTACTTACAAGGATAGGACATTGGCAAGATACTGGCTCCACTATGCCAGCAGATTGCAGTATAATGCATATAGTGACATCAATTCTTTGTATTAGATGTCACACAGTAAGATGGAATGCTGGCATGGATCAGTAGCTCAGTTATCATTCAGTAGAGTGCTACCACATTATGAGCGGCAGTCTTTAAATGGGAGTAAGCAGATTTGCTAGTGTTCAGTTAAAATTGAGGCTGGATGACCAATGTGGGTAGGACCAAAGTCTATTCAGGCAGCAGGGATTAAATTTCCTGCCCTTGCGAGTGAGACAGCCAGTCCTAGTGGATAATATCTAGATCGTCAGCCGTCAGTGTCCAATTTTCCTGTTTCTGATGAAAATGTAGTCAATCTGGCTTGTATTCCCACCAGATTGATAAGTGGACAGGTAACTGACTAGTTTCCTGAAGTTAGTATTGCAAATCATAGTCATTTACATCACAGAATTCCAGTAGCTTTGTTCCCTCCTTATTGCAGAAACCAACTCCAAAGCCTCTGTGCACATCATGGAAGCCACTGGATGCTGCCCAACATGCCCATTGAAGTTACCAGCCAATAAGAGACAGCCACTGTCATTTGTCAATGAGGTAGACCTCACCAGACCTAACTTTCAAAGTGCCTATCTTAAGTGTGCAAACTGTAAGGGTGAGGAAGGGATGACAAGCAAGAACAGAAGGATAGGAGACAGCATTCAGCATCTGAAAAGAAGATTTATGCAAACATTTGCTAACCAGCATAGCATATAAGTTTCACCCTGCATTTAATTTACCATTCACTTTACATTTGCTGCATCTACCAGAAGAAACGGGTATGGTATATACCATTGTTTACATAAAGATAAATAGTGCTGATAATTAATCCATTGGTAAGTACTCTTGTCATATTTCTGATCTGAGTGTACTAGTTATGCCTTTTTTTATATTATAAATACTATCACTTATGTTCACAGGAGGTAGAAGGGAGAGAAGAAACTTTTCCATGCAGGTTTCGGGAGGTAAAGAAAAAAGATTTCTGGTATAGGTGGTTGGGGAAGTAATGGGAAGGTGCACCACAAATAACCAAATTACATGGTTGTTTGTAATTTGGTTAAAACATAGTAATGAAGGAGACAAGATATAAGATATTCAATGAACCAAGAAGGTGACTTCTAATCTGAAACAAACAAAAGTGCATGAGAGGTGAGGGTATACATATGTTTAGGTCAAAATTGAAGTGAGCTGGCCCATCACAATGAAAAGGTAGACAGCCCATTTCTACTAGAATTAATTAATTTAAATAACAATTAACATTTGAAGACAGTGAAGTTTTAGACAAAGTAGAAATGCCAGATGAAATGGAATAAAATGATGTTAAAATTAAAAGCAAGGGAAAATGAAATTTGGCTTATCTGAATATTTCTTTTCCCTTCATAATAGAGCAATAATGACTACTTGTTGAGAAAAAATGGTATTTCATTTTCTGTTTAAAAAAAAAAGGATGGAAAGAAGAGAATTTTAATGGTGATTCCTGTCATGAAAGTAGGGGTGGGGGAAACTTCCAAAATGATTTATTTTCATGGATTTCAAAAATTTTTTTTTTTTCGAAAATGGCTTCTCTCATCATGTAATGTAAAAAGAAAATTGAAAAATCCATCATGAGGACCCCAGGGAAGGGATTAAAACAAATCATAGATTTTCAAAAATTTTTTCATATAAAGCTTCCTCCCACCCTCCATCATTATGAAACGCATGATGAAAGACAAATTTGAAAAATCCCTGTTTAACAAAGAAAATTCAAATTAAGTGGGTGACCTATTCAAAAACTCCAACTGAAATATATATACTTTTTTCAAGTTGTATTAAACATATGTATGTTTATGTATTGAATACATTGGTACATCATACGCTGTGTCTACATGAAATTACAGGTTGTCACTGTCATCACTTCCAGTTTCAACTGCAATTTACTTTCACTTTTTAAGGACAATTTACTTTTACTATTTTATGATGCTAAAATGCATGTTAACCTTGTTTGTTTCATATTTAGAAGTTTTATTTTTTGTTTATTGAATAACATATCTTGCCTCTCCCATCACTGTTTCTGCCATAGGATATCCATGCAGCTTGATCATTTGAAGTCAGCATGGCTTTACACTTCTATTTGGACAGCCCTTATTTCCTATCATTTCCCTCATAAATATTGTTTCTTTCATTTACCTAGCTTAAACTCAGATATATATATATACACATAAATATTTGCATACTTATACTTATACATACATTCACACACACACACACACACACACACACACACCACACCACACCACACACATGCACTCATACAGGATGTTCAAGTTGAATTTAACAATTTGCAGAAAAGGAAAAGAAAAAACAAGACCCCATCTCAAAATAAAAGTATTTTTAAAAATCAAAAAATAACTACACTATGGTTGGGAGCTTACTCAAAGTAGCCACCCCCAGGCTCTGGAACCTGGCACATGTATTCCTCATTATGTCCCTGGGAAAATATTTGAACACCTCTTTGATCTTGGCCACCAGCTCAGCCTTGATGTTGTAGGTAGAGCTGTAGGTGTCTCTCTCCACCGTGTTCCACACATAATCTGTGAGATTATAATCATGGGAATTAGGAGGCCAGAAATTGGGGCTAGTGAAGTTGTAGAAATTCTCCAACAACCACTTCTGACTCTTTCCAGAGGTATGGCAAGGAAACAAATACTGCTGACACATATATGGCCTTCCAACCCTCTCCAGCCAGAGATTGACCACAATCTCCAGCAGCTTTACATAGTTGTCTGAGTTGAATCCTAAGACCTTGTTCGAAGATACTGGGAGGAACTCCAGCATATGGATACAGTCAAAATACTTGCTGTGTCACTTCCTGCTGACCACAGCTTTGTAGTCTCCTTTACAGCTGTTAAGTTTTATAGTTTTTACATTGTGTAAAGAGCATTGCGCAACAGTCATGATAATAAAATAAGTACCAGATAAACACTGGGGTTGATGTAAGTGGCTTACCCCACCCCACTGAAATTGCTAGCCTTGTGCCAAAATTTGAAATTAATATTTAGCTGGCTTTCTGCCCTCCGTGTCAGCTAAGTTTTTCTCAACTACAACTTCAATCTTTATGCTATCCAATGTCATTGACTGTTTACCAATACATCTGTTCCTGAAAAGAGGAGACATATGAATTTAATCCAAACACACTGTGTATATATATATATATATATATATATATGTATGTATGTATGTATGTATGTATGTATGTATACCAGCACGCTTCCACATTATTAGATCCTTTAATTAGCTGCAGGATATTTACTCCATTGTGGTACATATTGATTGTTTCCACTTATCCACTTTTCCACTTTTTTTCTATTTTATTAAGTTTTAGGATGATTGTTATTCTTAGTTTATTAACTCTTATTTCTGCTCAACTCTATACTCACCCTTACCGCTAGCTTTCAGGCATTACCATTCATCATTTACCAGTTATCACTTATCATATATCATTCATCATTTACCACACAGCATGTATCATTTAATCATTTATCATTTATTGCTTAGATTTCCATGACTTACCTCTTCCACCCACCCCTTCCATCTTTCTATGTTATTCACTGTTTAGTTTATTTCTTATTTCATATATTTCACAATACCCTTCCACAGTCCACGCTTTAATTGTATTTTTTTCACTTAGATTTATATTATTATTCTTTATTTTCATTCTAAATTATTTATCCAATATTTCAGGTCTCATTATTATATACTTTATACATGTTTACATTATTATATATTTTGTCATTTTATATCATTATTATTATTATTCTATATATCTGATCTATATATTACTCACCTTATTTGGAATATATTATTCTTTATAGTATATTTTCATTGCTTTATTTATCAGATCATATATTTTAAATTTTATATGTTCATTTGTATTTATATTTCCGTTTTATATTACTATTTCATATATCCATTTTATGTGTCATAGTTTTTTAACTCTTTTATAGTTCCAAATATTTTCAAACACACCTTAAATAGCATTCACTCCTCCTGTGATACATGTATACACACTACAAGGTGTCTCCCACCACTCCCCAAAATTTTCCTAACAACGAACTTACGTATGACTGATACAGCCTATTTACTGTCTCATATAAATTAAATTAATTACAGACCTATTTTAACAGCAACCCACTCATACCCACATCTTCAACCATGTATCTTTTATCTTTTACTAATTTCACTCATCAGACCGTGGCCATGCTGAGGCACTGCCTCAAAGAATTTTAGTCAAACGAATCAATCCCAATCTCTACTTTTATTTTAAGCTTGGTACTTATTTTATTGGCCCCTTTTTGCCAAACTGCTAAGTTACAGGGATGTAAACACACCAACATCGGTTGTCAAGTGGTGGTGGAGGACAAACACAAACACACG
>NC_068993.1:25889268-25890262 GCF_001194135.2 Octopus bimaculoides
CATACTGAGCAGGGCCATCTACCTGAAGGGGTTTGTGTGTGTGTGTGTGTGTGTGTATGTTTCCAGTGTTTACAAATAACACGGAATAAATAAATAAACAGTGACCAGGTTAGCAAAAATTCACACAAGTACCAAGGTTGTAACAGCCTACTTATAAAGGTCAGGTTTAGGTGAATTGTTTTTTTAATTATGTAGTTAAATAAATAAATGGAGTTAAATGCAGGTGTTATTTAAAAAGAATATCTAATCATTAGTCTACATTTAGACATATCAATAAATGTAACAATACTGGGATTAGTAAATTAATCTGGATCGTAATAAACAATTTGATTTGAAATGGAATATTCTCTCTGTATCTTTTCCATATGATAAAGGTAAATCTTTTTGTCCGCTTTGTAACACTGAGATGTACTTTATCCTGTTCTCAGAGAATCGCCTCGTAAACATATTTATAGAATGCGTTTATAATTGCAAACATTGGCAGAAGCATACCTTTAGTTCCTATAAGTGATTTCTACCATTCTATAAAATTTGACCTTTGACTGTCTTCTTACATTTCACCTCCATTAAATATATCTACTTCCATGCCTTTAAGCTTTATTCTAAATCACCTATATCTCTGCACTATTTGTTTTCTGCCAGAACTCCAACTAAAGAGTATAAAATCCAAAGAATTGTCTTCCCTTACATACACTTCCTGTTTTGACACCACACTTCCTGTTTAACACATAAACTCTCAGCCTCTTTTAAACACAACACCATTCTTAATTCCATGCATCCTAATCTATCTAACAATTATCTACATGGATTACCATTGAACTTTAAAAACTCAAAGACAATATAATGTATTGGTATATTTAATTTTTTATATATTTTTTATATTTTGTAAAAAACATCATTTTCATTTTCCCTCTTCTTGAAAATATGCCATGCATTGAAAGCCGGTTAGAAATCCTTTTTAATCTTCCTTATGCACATCTATATTAAAATATGC
>NC_068993.1:25890372-25894498 GCF_001194135.2 Octopus bimaculoides
TATATATATATATATATATATATCTGTTAGGAGGTAATGATCTATAGAAGGGGTAATGAACATAAACATAGAGTAGAGTAGATTATTTAAGTCCCTCCAGAAAAACAAGTCACTTGATGAGTTTAAACTATTGAGCTACAGTTATTGAACTAATGGGAAAGGCTGAAAGAATTATGACTCTACTCCCTGGAGCAAAGATAGGAGAAGTATGCAGTGATATATGTATGGAAAATCCTGGAGGGGTCAGCACCAAACTTTGGCATTGAGAGATATACCAGCTGCCAACTGGAAAGGTCCCAGCTATCCTGTCTAGAGTGAGGCCCATGTTCAGCAACAGACTAGAATTCAAGCATTCACAGCTATTTAATAACTTGCCAAAACATCGGAGGAATTTGCATGGAGTAGGAGGTAGATGTTTTCAAGAAACAACTTGACCTCCTGCTGTCCAAATTCTCAAATGAACCCACAGCACTGCAAGAAACCCAAAAGAAAGCAGCAATGTCAAACATAAGAATGGCCACTGAAAAAGTGATAACACGGGCAGTGCTCCAGCACAGCCACTGCCGTTGGGCTGCTAGAACCTTAAAGTTATCAACAATGTCACTCCAGTGAAATCCAAGAAGGATACGAAGGTAGCACTGATAGAATCACTCAAGGAGTTGCAGGTGGTGCTGATAAGTAACCCACAACTTTGAGCCATACAAGAGAGTGGTCAGTCATACCAATGGCTCCGTACACACTGATCATGGTCCCTTTCTTCTGATAGTTATTGTTCCAGACTCTTTTTCACAGACTTGAGTGAATTTGGTAGTTGGACACTGAGAGAAGCTCATTGTGTGTATGTTTGTGTATACCCATGTCAAGATACCACAAGATGTTGTAAATGAGCATGTTATTTGTTTCCAGTCTTTTGTGAAAAATGTTTGGCCAGACAAATATTGCCTCGCTTGGAAACAGGTGAGGGCTGGCAAAAGGAAGGCTGTAGAAAATCTACTTCAACAAATTCAATCTGATTGATGCCAGTGTGCAAAAGAATGACCTTAAATGATGATGATGATGATGATGATGATGACGGTGATATATATCCCTTCTACTATTGACACAAGGCCTGAAATGTTTGGGTAGGGGCAAGTCAATTACATCATCCCCAGTACTCAGCTGGTACTTATTTCATTGACCCTGAAAGGATGAACCCTTTGGCAGCATTTGAACTCAGAACATAAGGACAGATGAAATGCCACTGAGCATTTTGCCCTGTGCACTATATATATATATATATATATATATATATATATATATATCATTATCATCATCATCATCATTTTACATCCATTATCCTTGCTGGCAGATGCCCTTCCTAATGACAACCATTTTACAGAGTGTAGTGGGTACTTTTTTACATGGCACCAGCCCCAGCAGGATCACCAGGTCACTGCAAGACAAAGACTCCTGACTGGGAGGGGCAGTAGTATTGAGGGAGGTAGCTTTGTACCTTTCGAGAGGTTAAAGTGATAGAGTTAGGTGTCTCTCTGTAGAGGAGGTGCATGGCTGCCCTGGTTGGAAAGGAGAGACAAAAACAGAGAGGAAGAAAGTTAGAATAAGAGAGAGAGAGATAACAGTGGAAACGTGTTGGGACATACCTACAGTGAGGATGAATATAAGTGAATATATGTTGTATATGTTATACAGTGGATTAGACAGGGTGAACTGGCAAGGGGGAATGTTTCATAAGAGTGTGATGAGAGATATTTAGAGATGGGACAGAAGTGACTGTAGCAAGTGATACCAGTGGTTCAAGGGGGTTCTATGAGTTGATATGTGAGGGCACGGAGGGTGATTGTGTGCAGGTAGGCATGTGAGGCAGAGTGGAGTGGGTAAAGTGGTGTTGGAAAGATGGGTTGTTGTGGGGATTTGGATGGGGAGGGACAAACTTTGTGTGTGGTGGGGACAGGAACATAAAGAACAAGCCTGTATGGCCTGAGTTTACATAGCTTGGCATGTCATCTTAAGCACAACAAATTACCAAATGCCTCAGTCCTTTGTTAATTCCTCAGCGAGGTTCAACATCTGAAGATTATTTATCACCACCTCGCCCCACATCTCACTGAATCTTCCTCTACTGCAGGTTCCCTCAACAATTAGAGATTGGTACTTCCTTATGCAGATGTCCTCATCCATATGAATCACATGACCATACCAGTGCAGTCTTCTCTCTTGCACACTACATCAAATGCCTTTTATACCCAGTTTTTCTCTTAAGATATTTACACTTTGTTATGAATGCACACTGACATTGCACATTCAGTAGAGCATGCTGGTATCATCCATACAAGACTTTGATTGTCATTTGCAGTCACAACCAATGCTTCAGTATGTAGCACAACTGTCTGTACACAGGCGTTATACAGTCTGCCTTTCACTCTGAGGGAGAGATCCTTTGCCCAGCCAGTTCTTATTCTAGTAATTACACTTTTGGAGCCACTTCCACTGCAGTTAATTTGGTCATCTAGGTAACAGAAACTATCTACCATCTCTAAGGATCTCCTGGACATTTAAGGAAATCTATTTCTTGTATACTCTTAGTATTTATTGTGTTTGTGCATTGGCCACATTTAAAGACTACTTTTCTGTTAACCTTTCAGCAATTGCACAGCCCCTCATGTGTCCATAGCTTGCACTGAATGCACTGTATGGAATTTATACCAACACCTTTTCTACATATTGAGCAGAATCATCTCCCTGAAGGGATTAGTAATTTGCTTGCCTTCCTACTTACTAGCACTTTGATCTTTGTTAAATTGCTAAATTAAACCTTTGACTTTAGTCCTTGCTTCAATACCTGAAATCTCTTTTCTAATTCTAGTAGAGATTCTGCTATATTCTGTTGTCAGCATAGAAGAGCTTTCAAGGGCAACTCCTACCTGCTTACTCAATTCATTGTTATACTCATTGCTGACTTTCACCTTACTGACAGCATTCTTGTACATGGCTTGTATGGCTCTCACCAACTGCTCATCTTTCCCTAGCTTCTGCATTAACCACCAGATGAGAGAATGAGGGACCTTGTCAAAGAGTATCTCTATGTCAACAAATGCTAAGTACAGAGGTTTGTTTTTCACTAAATGCTTCTCTTGTAGTTTGCCTTACTACAAAGATAGAATCAGTAGTACTTTTCCCTGGTACAAAACTAAACTACATCTCATCTAGTCTAATCCTCTTCCTAATTAGCTGAGCTATGACCTTCTCAGTAACTTTCATGACTTGGTCCCCTAATGTGATACTTCTGTAATTACTTCTAAGTCATCCCTTTTACCTTTGTAGCAGTTGACTATAATGTTGCTACACCAGTCATTGGGTATGGCCCCTTCCTGGATAGCCTGGATGGATTTGGTAGGCAGAAACTGAAAGAAGCCCATCATATATATATATATATATATATATATATATATATATAAATGGAGTTAAATGCAGGTGTCACTTAAATATTACTTCTGACATATGTTTCGAAGAAAACATTGGTATTATTCCAGAAGGAATAAAATGGTGTAAAACAATGCAATCTTCACATCATGCAAAGAAAGAAACCAAACACATCAATAAGACATTTTAACAGAATGTGATGACTGCATATATGATGACTAGAATGCTGACAAGTTGTTTTTAAAAACTGTTAGTAGATACAACGTCAAGGTAGTTTATAGAAAAGGAAGGAGGAGAAAGAAAGAAAGAAATTGGCAATGTAAAGACAGAATCTCTACACAAAAAAGAATCAGCAAGGAGAGTCTTTTTATAGAGAAATTCCAAACGCTTCTTAACATACAAACTCCTTGGTGACCATATTCCCTTCTCTCACCTACCCAATGAAATACATATAAATTTACTTCTTGTTCTTTTAAGAACAGACATAAACTTCCTGTTGACAAAGAGTCCAGAACTGCAACTAAAGAGTATAAAACCCAAAGAATTGTCTTCCCTTACACACACTTCCTGTTTAACACATAAACTCAGCCTTTTTTAAACACAACACCATTCTTAATTCCATGCATCCTAATCTATCTTCCAATTATCTACATGGATTACCATTGAACTTTAAAAACTCAAAGACAATATAATGTATTGGTATATT
>NC_068993.1:25895311-25895881 GCF_001194135.2 Octopus bimaculoides
TATATATATATATATATATATATATATATATATATATATATGTATTTCTTTTCTATCCCACTAAAGTGTAGTAGGAGGAAAGATTCAAACAAGAGTGGATAGAGCTGGAAAAGAAATAAAATCAGAGAGGACCAGAGAGTGAAAGACATAGTTGTGCTAGATGAGATGGAGTGAAAATTTTTCAGAGGCAATTGAAAGAACAGGCAGAAGATGGGGAGGGATAAGATAGAAAAATATCTAACGATAAAGTAAAGACAGAGAAAGAAGGACTAGCAAATGACAGACTGGAGGAGAAAATAAGTAAAATACAAGGGGAAATTATCCTGAGAAGAGAGAAAATGAGGGAAGGGAGGGGAAGAGAGAGAGAGAGAGAGAGAGATAAATGTCATAATATATTTATATCTTCTGTAATAAACTTTGTTGTGTGTTTATATATATATATACATACATAAATATAAGTGCGTGTGTGTGTGCATGTAAATGTACAAAGAGAGAGAAAGAGAGAGAGAGACTCATGAACACATCAATATATGTATATATATATATATATATATATATATACACACACAC
>NC_068993.1:25895891-25904042 GCF_001194135.2 Octopus bimaculoides
TATATATATATATATATATATATATATACACACACATACACACACATACGTATACCTACATATATGTATGTATACATATACATGTGTATGTATATGTATATATATATAAATGTATGATTATATATGTATGTGTATATATTCATATACACACGCAAACACATACATTCATATGGAGATAAGTTAGGACAGTTGTACTGATGACACCTATTTAAACAGAAACATGCATCTATGCATGTTCCCTTTACCTCTAGACAACAACCCTGTCCTTTATTTTAGTAGCATGTCACCTTTGTAGAAGTCTTGATTCATGAGATTATTTCTTCTTTTCTCATTAAGCTGGGCTCAATTGTCATTTGGTAATTGTGACACATCCTCTAGAAGTAGAGAATTTTAATAGATCAAGAATTTATACTGCATAGTATTTGATATATCTGAATTTGCTTCTGTTATTCAGATACACGTTACCAGGCTCTAAATGCTATTTCTCTTTGTTCATTTTCATATCAGTGAATAATCTAGCTGGACAGGAAATATATATGTCTTGTCCAGCTAAATTATTCATTTACATTTATTGTTTACATAATTTTTATCATGTAGTTCAGTGGGGAATTAGCAACACCATTCACATCTGAGCCGAAGTAATAACTGTCAGTAGAAAACTCCACAGATGTTTTCCTTATTCTTTGGTGCAAGTCATTCATATAACTAACTTTTTATATACAACCTGTTACTCAGGACTGACTTAAATAAACTACTGTGCTCTACATTTGTATTAGGTATTTCTTCTCTGGGTCATCGTTGTTTTTGATGGTGTGAGCTCACCAGTAATTTAAGGAAATAATAATTGGAAAATGAAACTTCAAAAATAAAGAAGTTTTTATTGTGTTAGCCTCAATAAGATATTGGTTTCAAATTTTGGCACAAGGCCAGCAATTTCAGGAGAGGGTGCAAGTCAATTGCATCGCCCCCAGTGTTTCACTGGTATTTATTTTATCGACCCCAAGAGGATGATAGGCAAGGTCGACCTCAGCAAAATTTGAACTCAGAACGTAAAGACAGATGAAATGCTATTAAACATTTTGCCCCACGTACTAATGATTCTGCCAACTTGCCACCTTAAAGCAGAATGACTACAGCACCATGGTTTCCCAAATGGTTACCCATCTAGGTCTAACTAGTTTTGATGTTGCTTAACTTCAGTGATTGAATGAGAACTGATGCATTCAGTATGATATAGCAGAAAAGTAAGCAAACCTTGATAAAATATTAAAGTAATTTATATAAATATTTTCCTTCATATATAATTCTCTTTGGATCCAATCCTTCCAAATAGTTTCAATGAAAAGATTAAATGATCTTACTATATAAGTTTAAATAAAATATATTGATTCCATTTTATGTCAATAAAATGTTCGATACCAGTTTTGTATTTTGTTTTAAAATGTTGGCATTTTTGATGACAAAGGTATACTAAAACAAACACACACATACATCTGCTAAATTCACTCCAAAGTGAGTTCAAAATTCTGTGCTTGTGAAGCAAACTTCTTAACAAACTGCCAAATATGTCACATATACATATATTCATGTATGTGTGTATGTATACTTAGAGTGGTAAGAAACTTGCTTCCTAACCACATGGTTCTGGCTTCGTAGCACTTTGGGTTAGTGCCTTCTACTATAGCTTCAGGCCTACCAAAGACTTGTTGGTGGATTTTGTAGACAGAAACTGAAAGGAGTATGTCGTGTGTGTGTGTGTGTGTGTGTGTGTGTGTGTGCATGTATGCGTGTGTGTACATGTCTTTGTATCTATGCTTGTCCCCCACTACTGCTTGATGACTGGTGTTGGTGTGTTTACGTCCCTGTAACTTACTAGTTCAGCAAAAGTGAGTGATAAAATAATCATCAGGTTTAAATAGAAAAAGAAGTAATGAGGTCAAATAAAAGATAAAAGATATATTTAATATGTATGTAAGTATACACACGAACATGTATCTTTCGTATACAACTTGAATAAGAAAAGTGAAGGATGAGACTTAGGAACAAAGCTAAGAAATCTTATGCAAGGAATTCCATCATTACCACAACCAGCTGCTGTTACGTGTCAAATCACATAAACACATATTTCATACAGGGTGGAGGGTGCAGCCACCTTCAATAAATTATCATACTTTTTCACTGTATAGAAACTAACGTAAAAGAGATTATTCTAGGTCTGTTTGGTCACCTGAGCTTGCGGACTGTAAATGTATTAAAAGAGCTAGAATGATGCAATAAAGTGCAGTGGATGAGTTAACCCTTTAGCATTCAGATAACTCCATCAAATGTAATGCTTACTTATCCACTTTTTAAAAAAATTGACCATGCATTATCTAGTAATTTCAGGATTTCAAAGATGTGATTGTTTGACTTTAGGTGTGTAGGGTAGGTGTGAGAGGTCTCCCTGAGTACAGCAAAGGGTTTCTTTATTGGCTGAAAAACAGGGCCAAGATAGGTATATGGTGAGAAAATGTTAGCCCATGTTACACTTTATCACAGCAGAAAATGCTAAACAGAAGACATTCATTGTATGATGCTGCTTTATTGACTTCTTTTATTTAAATTGCTTTAATGGTTTTTTTATATATATATATATATATTATAAAACAATTTTCAGTCAAACATTACATATAGATACAGTGGCCATTGATAATCATGTTTGTAATTTAGTTTCTTTAATAAATGTACTTAACATGGTGACTCATATAATTATTTAACTCAACTAATAGCACTAGATGTAATTTAATTTGAAAAGCTATTTGGTCATTATAGTCACAGACTCTGTAGATTTCTTCATTTCTATTATCAAAATTTTGTACCAAATTTATCTATACAAAATATGGAATGTAACTGGTATGATTGAAACTTACACATGAGTAAATACTGAATGTGTGAGTGTGTGTGTGTGTGTGTGTGTGTGTGTGTGTGTGTGTGTGTGTGTGTGTGTGTGTATGTGTGTGTACATATATATATATATATATATTCGCCATGATAGATCGCTAGCGACTAAACCTTTTCTATTTTCTCTCCGTTTATTTCTGTGTTCCTTTCAGTCGAAAAGCATAGACTCAAAATGTAAAAGACTTTCTCACTTCCCAAGCGTTAAACTAATACATCTGTTTGTTGTTTACACACCTGTCTTCGTCTTTTTGCTTTTTTGTAAATTCTCACTATATATACCCTATCCTTAGTAGCCACCCATCCTTTCCATATCTATGATGCATCAACCATGTTGTGCACCTCTTCTATGTCTGAAATCAAATCTTTCTCCATACCTCACCATGCCTAACACTCACTCCAAACCCATCTTGCCACCAACAATTTTCCTACTCTTGCTCTATTCTATCTTTTCCATAGACCATTCTCTCATCTCTTTCAGCTGTTCCAGTCAGAGCTTGTCATCCACTCCTCACCATTAAAAAACCTTGTGGTGATGGTGGCGGTGGCAATGGTGGTGGTAAACAGGAGATGTGATAGACTACTAGTGAACAGGTGTATTGGGCAACAATGGTCACTGTTGTTGTTGCTGGTATAGTAGTGATATTGGTGGCATTGGTGACAGTTGTTGTTTAGCCCCAGGTAAAACCTAATCAAGCAAATCTATGATGAAAGGGTTATTATCTAGAAACTAAATTATTTAAAGTATCCTTTCCCTTTTAAGACAGTAGTGGTTTTTTTTTAGGGAATTTGGGTGCTATTTTGAACAGATCAACCAACTACACAGAAACTCCCTTTGTTATAAAATCAGTTATTGTTGTTGTTGTTTGACCCCAGATTAGTCTTAGTCAAGAAAGCATTCCTGTTATGAATATTCTGCCTTTGAATATCAACTAATACATTATCTAATGTGTCCTTCTCTCTTTAAGTTAGTAGGATGAAATTTGAGTAGGATTTACTGTTATTTCTAGCAGATCAGTCACTCATACTCACACACTGATTTATGATGGTTGTCTAGATGGTGCTGCTGGTGGTGGTGGTGGTGGTGTAGTGGGGGTGGTGGCAGTGTTGGTGGTGATAGTAGTAGTAGTTAATAAGCTATAGTTGATACCCTGGTTCAGATGTTCAATAAAAATATTCCAGCCATGTTTTAAATAACAGCCTGTTTAAGATGCTAACCTGGGATTTGTGTTGTTATTTCTAGCAGGTCAAGCCTTTCATATTAGATCTGCACAATCAAAACTGACAAACAACAATGATGGAGCGAGGTTATGAAACAAAGATATTTGATATAGATGGGCGATGATGACAACGATGATGACAACGATGATGATGATGATAGTTGTTGTTGTGTAGTGATGGTGGTGGTTCTACTTATTGTTGTTATTTTTATTCAAAACCTCATATCCTTTGTAGAATTTACCATACAGTTGTTCCATCCTTGCATGACAAAGATGAAGTATGTAAACTGTGCTGCATCACACTTCCTTTGATCTATAATTTCTTACTAAATGCATTAAAGAATATAATTCTTGAGCTAACACGGTCTATATGGGTAACTGTATAACTTTGCCACTCTTACATTACTATAAGAAACTATAGAACTGCTATGCTAACCTTATGACTAGTGAAGCTTCTGGAATATCAACTTTATTAATAACATATATTCTGTAATATCACAAGCTTAGTAAAAATATGGTTTCTGAAATAAATACCATTATTAATAATTCCATGGATTTTCGAGATGCACAACTAATTTTCAAGGTATCTAATTTTATTAGTGATCAGGGATTACGGATTTCTCCAAAGATTTTGAGTTGGATGACATTTAAGATATATTACAATTTAGTTGAAGAATTCTTATTTGAGGCATTTTATGTTTTGAAGTTTGAAGTATTAAATAGACTAGTTGGAGACTTTGTAAGGTATGAAAGGCTAATAATGGCTTTATAGTTGAGAGAAAGTAAGATTTGTGTAGTGACACTATTTAGAAACATTGTGCTTAAGTAAGGTAACATTTTATGTAGCACAGGTTGATGAGGAAGTTGTGTTTGTGATTGGTTAGTTGAAAACTGTAAACAGGCTAATGTAGAATTCAGGGATAGTCAACTCATAAAATTACTAACTAAACATTGTAGTGCAGATAGAACAATATCACATCAACATACTAATAATTGATTTCCATTTTTTTATTTCCCTGTCGGCATTATCATCTCTTTATCATATTTATGTACTACCGAAGCAAAGATGCAAAGAATATTTTCAACCACTACAAAGAGAATAATGTAAAAACCATAACGTTATAGTATTAGATTTTGTTTGTAATTTTTTTTTTTGAAGGGTGGGGAAATAAATAGTGCTTTGGTGTAGGCTGCTGTATGGTGATGTGGCAGTAGTGAGAAGTTGTACTGTTTACACCAGGAATCACAAGATATTCGTGAATATTTAATGAAGAATTGATTGATATTAAAACTGTCTTAAGTGTATAAAAATTAGGAAAATAGATTTTGGTCAAAACTTAAAATTAAAATGGACGCTGTTTCCTGAAAATCATTTATAATGACAATCTGTAATAAAATTTAGGAAAACAAGAACAAAATAAAAACGTTTACTCTTGTATTTTGTTTTTAACTTTTATATAAGTATTTATAATTATTTAGCTGGTTAATGAAATCAAAAAGACAAAAACTTTTCAAATAAACTTTTACTTCCTGTAATGTAAATAGCACTTGAACTGTTATCATATTCTTTACTGATTTGCTTATGTATCAAGATGCTGACATAACTCACATTAAATAATGTCTTGCAAGCTATTAGGTGTCTGAGACACCATTGAAGAATTTTGTCTTCATTGTGCAATTCTAAAAATGACTCATTAAAATGAGTTCCAGTGGCTTTCCCTAGGCCCATGGCACTGCAAGATAACAAAGTTCCTGCTTACAACAGTGACTTTTCTTCAGTGGTGGTATCTATTCAAAGTTATGCAGACAGACAAATCAAGAGTTAAATGTCGTTGGATTAGATAGTCTTCATGACAAGGCACACTGCCAACTCTTGCATGTCATTGACTCAACCACTCAATTTTTATCTTTCACTTATTTCAGTCGTTGGACTGTGACTATGCTGGAGCACCCCTTTGAAGGGTTTAGTTGAAAGTGTTGACCTAGTAACTGTTTGTTTAAGCCTGGTACTTATTCTATCAGCCTCTTTCACTAAACCACTAAGTTACATGGGTATAAACAAACACTGGTTGTCAAATGATGGCTCACATATACAATAGGCTCCTTTCAGTTTCTCTCTACTAAATCTACTCACAACGCTTTGGTTAGCCCAATGATACAGTAAAAGACATCTGCCCAAAGTGCCACACACCTTATAGTTTGAAAGCAAACTTCTTGCTACACAACCATGTTTGCTTCTTTCTAGATGCAGGCATGGCTGTTAGGAAATCCTAGATAAATATCTAGGATTTCCTAACATGAACCAATGTAATTATTTTTATATAATGTTAATATCTTGAGAAATGCATGAACATCATGACATTTTCTCTTCACTAAAAAGATGAAGCTTTATCTCTCTATCAGACACTAGTGTTGTGTTTAAGGTGGTGAACTGGCAGAATTGTTAGTGCGCCAGGTGAAATGCTTAGCAGCATTTCGTCTGTTTTCATATTCTGAGTTCAAATTCCACTGAGATCCTCTTTACCTTTCATCCTTTCAGGATTGATAAAATAGGTGCCAAAAATTGCTGGCCTTGTGCCAAAATTTGAAATCAATAATATTGTGTATTTAAAATGATGAACTGGCAGAATTACTAGAATGTTGGAAGAAATACCTTGCTCTTCAGATTCTAAGTTAAAATTTTACCAAAGTCAACTTATGTCTTTTTGGGGTCAATAAAATAAAGTTATCAAACAGTAATCGATTTGTCCCTCCCCTCATAAATGCTATCCTTGTGCCAAAGTTACTAAGAATATTAGCGTCATGTTTAACTTTATGTCATCAAAGTAAAATAAAAGCCGGTACACTCCTAACCAGTTAAATGTTTTTAAAAGCCATCTTTTAATAGAAGTTGCCAAAATGCTTCTACTGGAATTACATGTTATCATCGTATAATATATATTCAAACATCAGTCAAACTAAAATTAATAACTACATTACTATAGATCTTGATAAAAAACCAAGATGAAATGTCAGGTGAGCATTTTGGATGATTTTGATGGTAACCACTTTAGAATAAACAAAGATGTAGAATGAGATAATCAGATTTAATCTGAATGGATTAAAAGTAGAGTAAAAAATATGTCTGGAATGGTTTGATATGATTTTGGAAAATGCGAATTGGTAACCAATGGCAGTTTATTGAAACAGTGGGATGTTGGACCAAAATACATTATGGTAAATAGATACAAGTCAAAAGAACAATGATTAATCAGTGAAGGAAGCTAAGGAAGTAAACAGTGATTAAATGAGATAGGACTTATGTGATCTCAGATTTGAATGGAATGTAGTATATCAAGTGGGGTTAGTCATTAGCAAATATATAATCAGCACTCTTTGTATTGTATATGTACTAAAAAAAATCTAATAATTAATAATAATAATAATAATAATGATAATAAGGATAATAAGGATGATGATGAGGATAATGATGACCAACTGTAAAATAAAATATAAAAATTAGAAATAAAGGCAACTAATGAAAATACTGTGAAGGTATTCATTCCTTGCTAATATAGAACAATAAACACAAGATGAACACTTGCTACTTATGATGATGATGTTAATGATTATGATGAAGAGGATGTTAATGATTATGACGATGACGATAGTTACTCAGTTAATGATTTGAAATTACAATATTTATGTCATCTCAGTTAATCAGCTACCATTTGGGTTAAACTAGCACAACACTTGTTCTAACAGACAGACCTCAGTAGGTTATAAGCTTGAAACTCTTGCTTTTTAGAAAAGTGCTCAAGAGAAAATATTTCTGTTGCCCAGCACTAGTGTTTACCATGTGTTTACCAATTTTTCAAATTGGAACCCAACATTTCTGTGTTGAAAGAGGAGAGACTGAAAGGGTTGGCAAAAGGAAAATCATCAAACCATGAATCAAAAACCATACCAGCATGGAAAGATGGACATTGATGATGATGATGATGGGGGGGGGGGA
>NC_068993.1:25904052-25921563 GCF_001194135.2 Octopus bimaculoides
GGGGATGGTGGTGGTGGTGGTGGTGGTGGTGAAGATGATACTGAGGAGGGAGAAGAGGAAGAGTAGTGTGGTGTTATAAATATGTAGTTTTTCCTTTGTCTCCAGTTTTTCAGATTGATGATGTTCAAAGTTTTTTTTTTTTTCTCATTTTATGATGACCTACTCTGAAGCTACTCCTCACTGACTTAAACTGATACAAAATAGATATACTTAGGATAAGGTGAAACCTTGCTCCCACTTTTGTATTGTTGTACTTTTAACAATACAACTTATTAAACTGTCTGTCATCATTTATCCCAGGTGAAAACCAGGCTTAATTACCATCGCAGAATTAAGTGGTTAATGATAAGAAGGGCATCGAGCTATAAAAAGAGGACTAGCTTTGTTAATATGGAGATGGGTTTGAAACAATAAAACAAAAGAAAAAAAACAGCCTCCAGAGATAAGTGTAAGTTGACAGACAAATGGATGGGCATTCTAGTTTTTTTTAGCTCAAATCTGATGAAGATGATGATAGTTGGCCGAGATGAGATGGAGACACAATAACCTGATAAAAGGCTTCATTCAAGAAAATTGAATGAAAAAAAGAACACAAACAATGAAAATGATAAAATCAAGATAAATCATGTACTCACAAATTGTGTGTTTGCACGTATGTATGTATATATGTATGTATGTATGTATGTATGTATGTATGTATGTATGTATGCATGTGTGTATGTATGTTTTTGAGTTTGCGTGTGTGTGTGTATGCATGTATGTATGTATGAGTGTGTGTATGTACATATGTATGTATGTTTGTATGTATGCATGTATGTATGTATGTGTGTATATATACATAAATTCATATGTATGCTTGTATGCGTGTGTGTATGAACATATACACACATGCACGCATGCACACATGTGCATGTGTTGTATAAACATAAATATACACTTATATGACTGTATTTTTTACCCTTTTTTTCTTTAGATATTAACTGTATAACTACAAATCATTTAAAGACATGTTATAGGGGAAAATAGAATTAGGAGGAAACTGACAGGCTGACAGACAGACGGACAGATAGATAGACAGATAGAGAGAGAGATAAAGAGAGAGATAAAGAGAGAGAGAGGTGAAAATATCGCTGTAAATGAATTCTTACTATTATACTAAGAAACTGAGGCACACTTTTGGTATCAAAACAATATCTACTTCTATTTTGTTTATTATTAGATTGTTAACTAAATATCTATTAAATAGATCTTGCCTTACAAAAAAAAAATAACATTGAGCCATGTTATTGCTGCTGTTGTTGTTGTTCATCTTCCTTTTCTTTTCCTTCTTCTTCTTCTTCTTCTTCTTCTTCTTCTTCTTCTTCTTCTTCTTCTTCTTCTTCTTATTATTATTACAATAATTTATTCTTGTAATGTGAAGATGGGCGAAGGTTTGGCTGTGTGGTAAGAAGCTTCCTTCCTAACCTCATGGTACTGGGTTCAGTCCCACTGTGTGGCACATTAGGCAAGTGTCTTCTACTATAGCCTTAGGCCGACCAAAGCCTTATGAGTGGATTTGGTAGACGGAAACTGAAAGAAGCCCATCACATATATATTATGTTTGTATGTGTCTCTGTTTGTCCCCCACCATTGCTTGATAACTGATGTTGGTTTGTTTGTGTCCCTCATCACTAAAAGAGACCAACAGAATAAGTACTAGGCTTACAAAGAAGAAGTCCTGGGGTTGATTTGTTCGACTAAAGGCAGTGCTCCAGCATGGCTGCAGTCAAATGACTGGAACAAGAAAAAGAATAAAAGAATGTCTTTTTTATTCTCTTCAAAATAAGTTTTATTTCAAGCATTTCCAAATTATGTTTTACTTTTTAATTACTTATAAAAAAAAAAACTATTCCTAAATAGGGGTTGCCCTCAATATCTGAAGTGGACACCAAAGAAAAAAGAAAAAAATGGAAGTTTGTTTTGCAAGCTTTTAGATTATATTTATACAAATTACATTTTTACATCCAAAATGGCTACCACTCGTAATTATGCCACTCACAAAAAAACTCTACAATGGCTAAAAAGAAAAAGGAAATACAACAATATCAGAACACACAAAAGGAAGAGTGACAGTAATAGTAATAACAATAGTGGTAACAATTCTTACATGATACCAAATACTTCCTTTGGTTCATTCATCAAGCAGTTGTGTGAAGATAAACCTTCCCTCATCACTAAATCAACAGACAGAATTTTTGGATCTATCACTGTTATAAGAAAAAAGTGTGGATGGGAGAATTTTGTAAAACCTAACAATACTTCACCCAAAAAGACAAAGAGAAAAATTATACATTTCTTCTTATGAAAAAATGGATGCTGATTAAATTTTTCTTTCACATCAAGTAATACAAGTTCTCCAAGAAATATCAAGAGATATTATCTCAAATGAAAAAGGCTCCAGCTATGTTACTATTTATTGTACTTTTAAAACTGGTAATGCAACCAAAACACAGATGGAAATTGCCAGACATACCTCTTACTCTTTAACATAAGTTAAAAAAACACAAGAGTCACAATAAGAGATATCAGACTCAACCTAGACCCATGGCTAATAGTGACTTTAGTGTAGTAACATGGAAGAGTTAAAGCAGGCTGAAGAAAAGATGACATTTGGTCAGATGATGTCAAAATGGACTTGCAAGTCCTAGTAACACCCATAGGCCACAGATCTATACCAGAAAGGTAACAAACAGAAGGCATGAGATTGATGATAGAGAGCAGAAAATCTAATTGTTATATTTGTCAGAGTAAAACTCATCTTTGAGTTGAATGTCAAGAAGAACTGGAAAAATTAAAAAACAAAGAAAATGAAAATAATGAAAACCAACAGCAACAACAAAAACACCAGCAGACCTTATTTTCCATAGAATCATCAACGAACATTCTGAAGATAACAAAGTAAATATCTTTAGGCTCAATATCACAAATAGATGAGCAAGTCCTCCCTCCCCTAAAAGTACCAACTGTAATATCACACTTTCATTGTGCAATAAGGAAGAAATAATTACAGATGAAAATATGAAAAGTGAAATGGTAAAGAAAATCACAAAAAGATATAAGGTAAGGAGGAACAGTTTCTTCTAGGCGGAAACAAAATCCTGCTTCAAGAAAATAACACAGAGAAAACAGAGGATGAAAATGAACTAAAATTCACCATTAAGAGACAAAATTATGCATCTCTAGTGCCACAGTCTCTCCCCGAAAGTTAGAATGACACTTAAACAGTTCAGTCTAGAATATAATCAGCATTCAAAATATAAACTGATAGTAAAATCAAAATTAAGACATGATATCAAATGTAAGAAAAGAATAATTTTAAGTTGTTGGTAATTTTCAATAGCAAATATCTCAAAAATTCTTAATGGTGCATTTGATTATACTTGAAATGGTTAAATGGTTTTGGAGTACTCAGCTCAGTCTAGCCAGGAGACCTCATTTCATTAAATTATATATTATTTTAATGTATTTCATTGTACTTTTTCATTTATATGTGCACATGTATGCATGTGTGTATGTGTGTATGTGTGTGTGTGTGTGTGTGTGTGTGTGTGCGTGCGCACGCACATGAGTGCACCTTGGAAATGTTTTATACATCCTTCTATACATTGTATAAAATCTTTTACCAGTTAAACACTGGGTTGATGTAATTGATTTACCCCCTCCTACAAACTTACAGACCTTCTGCTAAAATTTGAAACCAATATTCTTCTTATCTTCCTTTTCTTCCTTTTATAATCCCATATTCCCTTTCCTTCTCTTTTTAATCTGTCAGCCTGTAGCTTTATAAACTGCACCTTCTTGTAATTCCTTCATTCTTTCATTTCCAACCATTTGTATACCTTTGATTTGGACCAATTTTCCTCTTCCCAAAACTAACACTGTAGTGTTAATTAACTTTGGTAGGTCAAAGTCCATTTGAATATCTTCAAATTCTATTTACTAGACTATCCAGCAATTCCACATTATTTTAGAACAACTTCAAATCATCCATATAGAGGTTCAGCTTTCCAATGCCTCTCCCCAGATCATATATAGGCTGTCTTTATCTTTCATATAATACTAGTGACTGGCATAAGAGCTACAAGGAATAAAAGTGCTTCCCTGAAATATTCTTCATTTTATGTTAACTTCCCCAGTGATTCTGTCCCAGTTACTAGTTCAGTATTCCATTGACTTATGTTTCCACACATTAATGCTACTCCATAGAAATAAGCTCCAGCTATGCACTAATATATCCAGGCCATTCCCAGATTTGTCAGTCTTCTCTTACAGTTTTTTTACTACCATTGTGTCTTCCTTAAATCCTACTGCTTCCTTTATTATATTTGTTGCAGCACATATCAAAGTACAGTAGAATCTCACAGTAAAAGTACAACATTATACGAGTGATTTGCTGCACAAGCTGAGGCTTGTGCTAATATCTGTCTTGAATTACAAGTGGAAGTCCGCAGTATGAGCAAGTTTTATACACGTGACTGCTAGTCAGTGCTGAGCTCACACATACTCTCCCAACAAGTGCAGCCTCCATTTGCTCAGTTCACATGTTTGTCTCGTAGAAGCATCCCTGTTGTGCTTTTCCCAATGTTTTTTATTAGTTTTGTGCATTTTTTGTTATAATAATTAGTTGTGTTAGCCATGGGTCCTAAGAAGGTTAGTGCAAAGGACAGTGCTGAAAAGAAGGAAAAGCTGATTGCGATAGAATTGAAGAAGGAAATCATTGAGAAACATGATAAAGGAGTGTGTGTAGTGGACTTAGCATGTCAAAGTTACATATAATAAATAAGATAAACAGACAACAGTAAAAACAATGTAATGAACTAACAAATCTCTTTACGAACCCACAATCAATATTCCTTGTGAACCAACCAACTGATACATTCCGACTTCACTGCAAACTAACACAAACTTCACTTGACTCCGAACTCTGAACCTTTCGGATTGTTACTATCTATACTTTATTCGAACTAGTCTATTTCTCACAAGGTGGCATCATAACTCTCATTACAATATCTCGTCTTCTCCCCTTTTGAGATTTCGACTACTGTGAGACGGGAATTTCTTTTATTCATTTTTTTCTTTCCAGCACCTCTCCCACTTTTTTTTTTTTTTAGCTGTTGTATTTTAATTGTTACCTGACTTCTATGTTAGTATTGTTTGTTGCACACAGCACTTTTTTACGTTGTGCTAAGCACTCTTGTTTTTGGTTTTTGCTTTTTTTTTGAAAATTTAATATTTTTTCGTTTAGGTATTACTTCCAGATATTCGGACTGTTTTCGTTTTCTGAAGCTAGTTCTACAGGGTTCAATATCTCTTGGTGCTAGCACTTCAAACATATAAAATACTTCCATTGGAATTACCCTTTGTTCTTCTGTATGTCTCATCTTTAACTGGTTAAGGGGGCTCTTATGTTCCGAAAGTTGTCCTTTAATTAAATACATCATGTTACCTAATCTTTTGATTACACAACCATCCTGCCAACCTTCTTTACCAGTTTTGTAATTTTCTAAATGCACTTTATCTCCTACTTTGAGATGTTTTGAAATATTTCTTGTATTTCCTTCAAATGTATTTTTTGTCTTCCCTTTATATGTATTTTTTCCTGGCAATATTTTATCGATGATCGATTTTTATTTTATGCACGAATATTAACTCTGCTGGTGACTTTCCTGAATTAGTATTTGGATTTGCCATTATTCTATATAATATCAAAAATTTTGTTACTGCCATGTCACTATCTAGCTCATTCTTAGTTTTTCTTAGGGCTCTTTTGAACATGTCGACAAATCTTTCTGCCTGCCTATTTGACCTCAAGTGGTAGGGCAGGGTAAAGATGTGCCTTATGGCATGTATTTTGCAGAAATTTCTAAATTTATATCCTGTTAACTGTATTCCATTATCTGAAACTAAAGAGTCCGGAACACTGTATCGAGCAAATAACTAGAGTAGGGACTTTATTGTTGTCTTTGTTGTGGGTTTACATACCTCTGACCACTATGTATACCAATTGGTACCAGACAGATCAGTTGCATTTTTAACAACGAAGGCTTTCATCTTACATGTTTTTCCTTGAAATGTGACATTAGTCCACATTTCACTTATGACATGTAATTTGTCGCCTGTCATGCTACGAGCAGATTTTGCTGTTTTTCTCAACATAGTTTTCCCTCTTTTCTTCCATGTGTCCATATTTATTATTGAAATATCACTCCCAGTATCCAATTGAAGTTTAATATGTATTCCATTTACTTTTATGTGTACAAATTTTCTTATTTTGGGCGTCAATTTTTGTTTCTGTTGAGAGCACTCTAGGAGTTTTAACATCTGACCTTCGTAATTTTGATCTACAGTGTGAACTTTTGTACCAATTCTTTGGTAATTGTAGCATTTTCGATTTTTTAATGGACAGTCTCTTCTGAAATGTATGCCCCCACATCCATAACATGGATTAAGGCATGGCGCTCTTTTTTGGTTGTACTTTTTTGGTTGGTATATCTGTATTTTTGAGGAATCCTTTTCTTGAAATTTTCTACATTGTGTTTCAGGTTTACCATCCTTTAGAATTCTTCTGTGATGGACTATAAAGGTTAGATCCTGGTTTGCTTGTTCTAATTTAGAAATAATTTTTGCCTGAATTTCTGTATCTTTGCTTGCTGTAAGGCCTTGTACAAAAATAAGACACTTGAATATCTCAGTTCTTTGAGTTTAAAACTTTCACACATCCTGGTGACTTTCCTACACATGTGATAAAATCATCATTCTCTTTTTCCATTATATTCCAACACTCCATTCAGGTGTTAAATAGAGAAGTTTTATCACAAATATGTTAGACAGTAATTCTATTGTTTCTTTAAAACAAATTTCATGGAGTTTTTTTGGGTAATATGAAATTACAGTAATGATCATGCTCTAATGGAGCTAATTTTCACAATAATAATCTCACTTTTTGTTCATTCAACCATGATTTGCAATCTTGCTTAAAAATCTCCTTGTACCTTCTGTAGTACAATGCAAAAGTTACACCCTCCTCTGGGTTATAACTGAATTAATTAATCAACTTTGAACTGCCATCTGGCGAAAATGAACTTGCCTCGTTTTTGGACTCCTTTGAATATAGCTCCAATAATTCTTGTTGTAGTTGTTGCTGCAATAGTTGCTTCTGCAACTCCTGTTGCTGCTCTTGCTGTTGCTTTTGCAACTGAACTATGCGAGTTAATAGGTCTTCCATGATTTAACAAGTTGTATCACAAACAAATTTTTAAATAATCTACATGAGCTTCAAAACCCTTGTTACCAGATGTTGTAATGTAGTTTGCTATGTACAATAAATAAGATAAACAGACATCAGTGGAAACAATGTAACGAACTAACAAATCTCTTTATGAACCAACAATCAATATTCCTTGTGAACTAACCAACCAACACCTTCCAACTTCACTGCAAGCTAACATGAACTTCACTCAACTCCAAACTCTGAACCTCTCAGATTGTTACTATTTATACTTTATTTGGACAAGTCTATCTCTTGCAAGGGGCCGTCATAACTCTCATCGCAACATGACCGAAGCACATCAACGACCGGCACCATCCTGAAGAAAAAGGATGAGATCAGGTACATTACAACAATAAAGGGTGTCTCCAGGTTCTCCAAGCAGTACACATCTGTCCATGAAGAGGTGGAAAAATTGCTTCTCCTGTGGATCAACAAGAAGCAACTCACACAGATATTATTATGGAGATCATCATCTGCGAGAAAGAACAAGCACCATATGGGCATCTCTTGAAGCAGAACCCTGGAACATCGACAGAGGAGACATCAGTAGATGCACTTAAGGCTAGTCATGGCTGGTTCAATAATTTCAAGAAGAGGACTGGTGTTCATAGCGTCATCAGGTATGAAGAAGCAGTGAGTTCTGACATGAAGGCAACTGAAGATTTCATGCATGAATTCTTGCAGCACATTGCAGCTGAGTGGTGCATTGCACAACAGGTATTCAACTGTGATAAAACTGACCTTTTTTCAGAAAAAGTGCCCAAAAGAACCAACATAACTACAGAGAAGAAAATGTCAGGCCACAAGCCTATGAAATATAGGCTAACTCCAGCCCCTTGTGCCAATGTAAATGGAGACTTGAAGATTAAGCTGCTCCTTGTTCACCATTCTGAAAACCCATGAGAGTTCAAGTCACAAAATCCTGAAGAAGCTGCAGGTTATGTGAAGGGTAAAAGTTAAAGCCTGGATAACCAGGCAATTCTTCATTGAGGGATCAACCTTATATATAGATCAGCAGTGAAATAGTACCTTCTGGATAACGATTTATCTCTCAAGGCTCTCCTGATCCTCGACAGTGTTCCTGCTCACGCTTCTAACTTCAAAGATGGTATCCTGGATGAATTTAAATTCATAAAAGTTCTATGCATGTTACGCAGCACCACTCCTATCTTGCAGACCATGGACCAACAGGTGATTTCTAATTTTAAGAAACTGTACATCAAGCACTTGTTTCATTGGTGCTTTGAAGTAACCAAGAATACAAATCTAACCCTTCGTGAGTTTTAGAAGGAGCACTACAATATTGTTAACTGCTTGAAGATCATCGATATGGCAGGGTGTAATGAGGAGAATATTGAATTGAGTCTGAGACACCTATAGTCAAAGAGATAGTGTCTCTTGACAAGTCCATGGGCCTCATGGTTGATGATGGGGACATTAACAATCTCATCAAGGAACACTCAGAGGAGCTGACGAGAGATGAACTCTTGTAGCTTCAAGAGCAGCAGCATTCGTATGCAGTGGAAGAGATTGGAGGACAGTGTAGTGGAGGGAGACAGAGTAACAGAAAAGGCTATCTCTACGAGTGACATAAAGGCAGTGTTGGCAAAGTGGCACTATGTTTCTGAATTGGTAGAAAAATATTCTTTAAAAATATCTACAGTTCGTGCAGCTGCTTTATTTAATGATACTGCTCTGATGCATTTTTGTAACATTTTGAAATGCAGGAAAAAGCAGACTTCTTTTGATGTTTCTAAAGAAATGACCTACAAGTGTGAAAAGTGAAGAAAGTGAGTCCAAAAAGCCTAAATTAAGTGAAGTGAGAGAGAAAATGCCAGAAATTATTCTTCCTGAAGTCTTAATGAAAGGAGATTTTCTTTTCCAACAATAATCCTCCTCTTCTCCACACCATCATCTTCCTCGCACACAAATCATTATATCTTTAAAGTAATTAAATTAATAAAACCAGTTTACATATTTCTTTTGCAGTCTCATGTTTTTATAATTGTCGTTTTCCTTGTAACTGCCCCTTTTCTGTTTT
This sequence comes from Octopus bimaculoides, assembly GCF_001194135.2. NCBI lineage: Eukaryota > Metazoa > Mollusca > Cephalopoda > Octopoda > Octopodidae > Octopus > Octopus bimaculoides. The sequence goes on from NC_068993.1 coordinate 25,913,403, forward strand.
AAAACTCATAAAAAATGATTTTTGGATAGTTTTGTGGGGCTGGAATGGATTAATTATATTTTAATTAATTTCAATGGAAAAATTGATTTGTAGAATAAGTAAATTGTAAAACAAGGTCAGTCATGAAATCAATTAAAATCACACAGTGAGGTATTGCTGTATTTATTTTAGTTATATTGTTTGTTGGAAACTTATTGTTCCAACAAATAATATAATGTGCCATTTACTTTTTGTGTATTGAGTTTGACCTAATTCCAATCTACACATTTTAAGTTTGGTGGGATTTTCTCAGGATCTTTTTGCATTTTTTCCCAGAACTGTTAAAATTGTATTTTTCACTTAATCTAATCCTGCAACTTCTGCATTCCTAATTATTATTTTTCCGTCAAGCATTTGAGTAGTAGTAGTAGTAGTAGTAGTAGTAGTAGTAGTAGTAGTAGTAGTAGTAATAATATTAATAATAATAATAATTATTATTATTATTATTATTATTATTATTATTATTATTATTATTATTATTATTATTATTATTATAACATGTTTGACTTTTGCTTTGTATTTGTACAAGTTGACTCTAAGTCTCACCCAGAGACCTCAAGAGACAACAAGTTAAAAGTTCATGTTGGTGTTATGCCTAGGGTGTCATATATTTGGTTTTGCATATAGTATTGTTCTAGAGAATGTTTAAGAAAACAAGAAAATTATGAGTTTGTTTTGAAATTTGAGATTACATAGACAGTTTTTATGTTGGATATGGGCAGTTCCCATGAGCACTATCTTTTGAATTTCTGCCATTTTGGAGTTTCCTGGTATCTGAGCTAGGTAGGAATCAGCCCCTTTTGCTATCATTCCTAGGGTACCTATGACACCAGGTATTGTTTTAGTCCTGAGGTTCCACATTTTGCCAATTTCTATTTCAAGATCATTATATTTGCTCAGTTTTTAGTAGGTCTTGACAGATACATTTATGTCAGTTGCGACATGATTTTTGTCTGAAGTCTTTCAATATCATGTCTGACCTATTCGCATCTATCTTTCTGTCTGCTTGAATGGTGAAGTTCCAGAGGAGTGAGATGTGATCCTTTTCAAGCACTGGAGGTGGTTTGTGTTCCCACCAGTTTTTATTATGGGGAAGGTCCTGGTTTTTGCAAATTACCCAGTGAATATATTGTGCTGCTCTATCATGCCTGTTTAGATACTTTGTAGGCACAAGAAGACTGCACATTGAGACAACATGATCAATGGTCTTATTTTGTTGTTTACATACACAACATATTGAGCTACTGCCATACTTTAATATGTTGGCCTGGTAGTTTCTTGTATGTAGGCACTGATCTTGGGCTGCTATGATAAACCCTTCTGTTTCTGATTTTAAGCCAGAAGACACTAACCATTGATGGGTAAGGGCTTTGTCAACATTGACACTATTAGCTCTCTTTGGGCATTTGCCATTCAGAAGTTTTTCTTGCCACTTATCAGTAAGAATATCTAAGGCAGCAATTTTAGCACAGGTTTTCTTATGCTTAACACCAATGTCTTCTCAACGATTAGCCAGAGATGATTTTTAAAATGAGAATATCTGAAATAAACACAACTGCTCTCACAAACATGAATACTAAAAATGAACCTAAAAATTAAGTAAAAAAAAACAGGAAAAATAATCCAGAATCCTTGTCCGGTACCAAATTGATCCCCAAATCTAATCAGTTTGTGCCAGTCATGAGGCCAAACATCCCTGAAAGTTTCATCCGAAACTTATCCACAGACAAACAAACAAACAAACATGAGGTGGAGGTAATAATAAAAACACCAAGATTAACAAATATATATAACATACAGAAAATAGCACTACTAGGCACCACACACACATCCTACATAAAACACTTTCAATACAGTAACTATAAGAGCATCACAATAAACCACAGCACTAAGTACACAGAGCTGTGCTCGGTAGTGCAGTGAAAGCACGTGATAAAAATAAAACTACTGAATAATAATAATGATAATAATTCTTTCTTTTTATTGGCCACAAGGGCTAATATAAATCCAAACATTGTCACGCACATATGGTTGTGATGCATGTGCCTGGTGTGTCCTTATCAGGTAGTCATGATGGGTATACTGGGCTTCGTATATTTTACTCCAGTGTCACTTTGATGGCATGCACTGCTCTCTCACTCAATAATGATAATAACAATAGTGATGGACTCTTCCATTGAAGATGACATATAAGTGATCAGCTTTATTTATAGTGATCAAATCTATGTGTTGCACATTACCTCACTCCCTCCATCAAATCAACGTTGCCTGAACAGGTGCATGGTATGCCATGCCTCAGGTGTCGAACTGATTGCAGAGCAACATGAGATGAAGTGTTTGCTCAAGAATACGATGAATTATTTGGGCTAGGAATTAAAACCATGAGATCATAATCATGAGTGCAACACCCTAACTGCTAGGCCATGTGTCCTCAATAATAATGATAATAATAATAATAACAATAATAATAATAATAATAATAATAATAATAGTAATAATAATAATAATAATAATAATAATGATGATGATGATGATGATGATGATGATGGTTTTCAAATTTTGGCACAAGGCCAGCAAGTTCAGGGGAAGGAGTAAGTCGACTATTTTGACCCCAGTGCTCAACTGGTATTAATCTTATTGACTCCAAAAGGATGTAAGGCAAAGTTGACCTTAGTGGAATTTGAACTCTGAACATAAAGCAATAATAATAATAATAATAATAATAATAATAATAATAATAATAATAATAATAATAATAATAATAATAATAAGAAGAAGAAGAAGAAGAAGAAGAAGAAGAAGAAGAAGAAGAAGAAGAAGAAGAAGAAGAAGAAGAATAATATTAGTCATGAGAAGGGGACAGATGGTCAACAGTGAAGGCATCCAATTACCAGATGGCCAGACATTAAAATCATTGAAAGGAGGAGAGAGTTATAAGTATCTAGGAATATTAGAATCATCTGACAGAGTACTAACTATAGAAATGAAAACGAAAATTGATAAGGAGTACATCAGAAGGTTAAGGAAGCTAATGAAGTCAAAGCTAAATGGACCGACTCTAGTGAAGGCTGTAAATACTTGAGTAGTATCAATTCTTAGATACTCAGCAGCTTTTGTAAACTGGGCAAAAACTGAATTAGCAAAGCTAGACAGAAGAACTAGGAAGGAATTCAAATGAATGGAGGACTCCACCTATGGGCAGGAGTAGTAAGATTATACCTGCCTAGAAAGGAAGGTGGAAGAGGGCTAATATCAGTGGAAGACTCCGTGGAGTTAGCTAGAGTAGATATAGTCTCCTATGTAGGTAATAGTGAAGAAAGTTTACTAAAAGCTGCTAGAGTCACAGCAAGACATAGGGAAACCAAAACACCAAACAAACTTAAAAACCAGAAAAAAGAACAAAGACTGGCAGGAGAAGGTAGATTCTCAAAGATAATTTCAGCAAATAGTAGTAGTGAGACATGGTTATGGCTGCAGAGGGGAAAGCTGAAGAGAGAGACAGAAAGTTTGTTAGTAGTAGCACAAGATTAAGCATTAAGGACTAATTGGATAAAAGCCAAAATAGACAAAAATTATGTAGATTCCCAATGCAAATCAAAAGAGGAAAGCATTACTCATATAGTAAGTGAATATAGCATGCTAGCACAGAAAGAATACAAGAAAAGACATCACAATCTAAGGAGAGTAATCCACTGGGAGCTTTGTAGAAAGCTAGGATTTGAACATACTGATAAATGATATGAACATGAATCTAATAAAGTACTAGAAAGTAAGAAGTACAAAATGTTATGGGACTTTAACATTCAGACTGACATAATAGAAGCTAGAAGGCCTGATTTGGTAGTGGTGGATAAAGATGACAGAAAGTGCCAGATAATTGACTTTACAGTCTCAAATGATGAACAATTAATATGAGAAGTATAGACAAATTAGCTAAGTACCAGGACCTAGCTATTGAATTACAAAGACTATGGAAAGTGCGGGTAGTTATAGGTGCATTGGGAACTGTCCCTAAAGTTCTGGACAGATGGATAGAGGAAACAGGCATAAAACCCAGTTTTGTACAGCTGCAGAAAACAGTATTATTAAGGACAGCTAGGATACTTGGGAGAGTTCTTGGCATCTAAGGTTACTTGCTGTAACCCAATAGGAGGGTTCTTGGTATCTAAGCAACTTATTGTAGCCCAATGTTAGAATTCTTTTATTTTCCAACAGTCTAATCTGTTGATTGTATATGAATAATAATAATAATAATAATAATAATAATAATAATAATAATAATAATAATAATAATGATGATGATGATGATGATGATGATTTCATTTATTTGCCACCAGGGCGAAGGATGAGGGGGACAATACAGAGACAGGCATAAAATGTGGTGGGTTTACATATAATAATGAAATGATAAAAAAAAAGTAAATATACACGGTATACAGTGAAAAAGAAGGGACATATGCATAGCGTACAAAAGTAAAGAAAAAGTTAGCAGTGGGGATGATAGAGATGTGGTCCTCCTGATACAGGAAGGCCTCTAGAGATAATTGAAGAACCCTACACGTGAAGATTTCCCTGAAACCCCAAGAGTAAATGGCCTCTCCAATTCCTTCTGTCCAACTACACTTAGAGAGGTACCATCCATTCTTGCCATTTTTGCAACTTTCACTCACCTTTCAATAAACTCACTCGAGGACTGTACTTCTCTCTCCACTCTTAATTTCCTTTTCAAGTGAAACTTGAAGAAGTTAATGAAAGCTCTGCCAAAGAGGAATGTATCTGTCCTCCTGGCTTTCAGCCTTGTCCACCAAACATCCGCTTTCACCACAGCCACCAGGCAAAGGAAAACTGAAGGAGGGCAGTGGGGCGATTATCACAACAGACTCGGCCGACAGATAGTAATAACAGTATTAAAAATTAAAAATTAAAAACCATCATTATTATTTTCATTGTTGTTGCTTTGCTTTATATAAACTGTTCCAAGTTTCACTGAGAAACTTCAAGTAACAGCAAGTTGGACGTTTTACGGTGGGTATTATTTATGGTTAGCAATGATATATTGTAGGGAAAGGAGACTAAATACTGAGAATAAGGATTTTGTTGAATTATTTGCATTTCTGAAAGAATTTAAAAGATTTTAAAAGAGTCACATATTCTCAGGATCACTGTGTTTTACGCAGGATGTGGGCATTGTCCACTAACCTAGTATATTTTGACAACTTGTATACTCATTTGAGGCTAACACAAAGTAACCAGAGATGAAGTTATCAATTATTATTATTATTATTATTATTAATCAGGTGGTGAGCTAGTAGAATCACTAGCATACTGGGCTAAATGTTTAGTGACATTTCATTTTTCTTTACGTTCTGTGTTCAAATTCTGCCAAGGTCAACTTATGAGGTTGATAAATATGTACCAGTTGAACACCGAAATTAGTGCAATCAGCATATCCTCTCCTCCTAAACTGCTGGCCTTATACCAAAATTTGTCATCACCATCATCATAATTATCATCATCATCATCATTATTATTGTTGTTGTTATTGTCATTATTGTTGTTGCTGTTGTTAGAGCATTGGATTGCTAGAATCATTACAATGTCTGACAGTTATTAAAGTGATGAGTTGGCAGAATTATTCGAGTATCTTTCAGAGTTGACAAAATAAGTAGCAGTTGAGCAGTACCGGTTGATGTAATTGAACAGATCCCATCCTAAAATTTCAGGCCTAGTGCTAATAGTAGAAAGGATTAGTATAAGTATTAGTAATATTGGTTCTTGAAGTGTACACGTGTGCTTATTTCACTCTCAAGCTCAATCACATTCAAGCATTACCAAATGAAATTTTCTTTGGAGCTGAATACAATATTCTGAGGAATAGACAATTAAATTTGGAATATAACACTCAGAAGCAGACAAGTAGGAAAAAAAGGTTTCTTTTTACAGACATTTCATTATTTTTTTACACACTTTCACTTTTAAAATGGCCAGGAAACACAAATACGGTAGACAAAAAAAAAATTGCAACAATAAGAAACAAATGGTCATTTAAATGAATGATAAATGTATCAAATATTCCAGTTTCAAAGTGATAGTATCAACAGCATCAGCAACAATGGTAACATTTGTACTTCAATTCACTCATACAGTAGCTGTGTTAAAGCAAACCATGCTTCAGTTACACAACAAACATAACAAGCAGAATTTTTAGACTTAACATAGTTCCAAGAAACAAAATTGAGAGACTTTTGTGAGACAAAATAATATTTCTTTACCACAGGAATCCAAGAGAAAGCAAGAAGAAAAATTATATATATCTGTAATTTAGTGAAAAATGGAACTGGAACTGGACTTACAACAGACACTTTCCTGTACAAACTGATTGACCACGAGGGAAACGAGGACATGTCCAATACAGCAAGATATTTTAAGCTTACCTGCCTTTATAACCTCATTTTTTATTTATTTATCACACACCTGTCTATAAAGGAGCTGAACCCTTTTATGATTCCATGTTGGGAAGATATTCTTTCTTCTATGCATTGTCCATTCGTAAACATTTCTTTCCCACAACTTTACTCTGATACACAACTTTGAAACCAGAACAACTCATGCTTCTGATCCACACACTATATAACATTGTCAAAACCCTTACTTTATTTAGGCACACACACACACACACACATATATATATATATAAGCAATATTTATAGCAATAGAGAATAAGGAGACAGATACATCCTCAAAATTTGTTTCCTTTCTTTTACAATGTCATACAGCATATTTTTATGGTTAAGATGACCTACACATGTTTCCACTGCTCAGTGTATGTGCTGTTGCATATGCAACTGGCCATAATTTTCAAGGTCTTGACTCAAAATGAAGCTGGCTAAAAGACCCTACAAGAAGCTGCACAGAAAATTATGCCCAGTTGCATATAAAGCTGCACATACTCTGTGCAGGGGAAACAAGTGTAGGTTATCATAACAATAAAAATATGTTGTATGACATCGCAATATAAAAGGAAATAAGTTTTTAGGATGTACCAATCTCCTTGTTCTCTATTGTCATGATTATGGCAGATAATATTACCATCCAGCAAAGCGAACATGGAATTACCCATTGGAGGAATTTACAGCATGAGTGACAACTTCTAGTAGTTGTAGATGTTAAATACTAATTGATGTGGTTAGCCATAAAATGAAACACAACTGGGAACTACCACAGTATCCATGCAGATAATATATCCCTCTAAACTCTCCCCCCTCGCAAACATAAGGACACAGGAAATGTGTCAAGGCCAACAGGAAGCGGTCCAGCTTCCTAGGGCTAAATAGCAGTAGTATATTCCCTTATTGGGACTGTCACGTTAAGTTGACAGTATACAACAGAGATAAATTAAATATAGAGATATTCCATTGACAATCCAAATATAATATATAACATAACATAATATTATATAAATAATTATAAATCTGTAAAAGTCCAACAAATTGTTTCGACTTATATATATTTTTTTTTATATACATAATCACAGTTCAATTATATATAAGTCACTTCAGGGTCAATCGACACAGAGAGACAAAATCCTGTCTAGAAAGGACAGCTGGACTGTAAAAACTTTACAATCCAGACGGGATTTCATCTCTCTGAACTGATTGACCGTGAAGTGACTTATATATGATTGAACTGTGATTATTTATATTAAAAAATATATATTTATAAGTCGAAACAATTTGTTGGACTTATATGGTTTTTATAATTATTTATATAATATTATGTTATGTTATATATTATATTCATAGTATTTAATGTAGTATGTAATATAAATAAATTATTGGATTGTCAATGGAATATCTCTATATTTAATTTATCTTTATTATATATATACATATATATATATATATATATAGTTGTAGTATATTGTCAACTTAATGTGACAATCCCAATAAGGGAATACACTACTGCCGTTTAGCCCTAGGAAGCTGGACCGCTTCCTGTTGGCCTTGACACAATTACTGTGTCCTTAAGTCTGGCTAGGCTGGGTGGAGGAGCTTGTCTCCTCCTCGCAGACTTAAGGACACAGTAATTGTGTCAAGGCCAACAGGAAGCGGTCCAGCTTCCT
>NC_068993.1:25921649-25924218 GCF_001194135.2 Octopus bimaculoides
GTAGTGTATTCCCTTATTGGGATTGTCACATTAAGTTGACAATACACTACAACTTTATCGCTCCACTAGTGCTTAAATCTCTCTGAGAGATTTAGAAATATTATATTTCTAATTATATATATATATATATATATATCATCAACATCATCATCATCATCATCATTGTTTAATATCTGCTTTCCAGGCTGGCATGGGTTGGACAGTTTGATTGAGAACTGGCAAGCTGGGAGGCTGCATCAGGCTCCAGCCTGATTTGGCAAGGTTTCTACAGCTGGATGCCCTTCCTAATGCCAACCACTCCAAGAGTGTAGTGGGTGTCTTTATGCATCACTGGCACAAGAGCCAGTTAGGTGGAAATGGCATCAGTCTTACTCGAATGCTGCTTTTTATGTGCCACCAGCATGGGTGCTAGTTAGGTGACACTAGCATCAACCACACTTGAATGCTGCATTTTATGCTTTTTACGTGCCACTGGCACAGGTGCCAGTCAGGCGGCACTGGCATCAGCCACACTTGAATGGTGCTTTTTACATACTTGTCAGGCAGCACTGGCATCGACCATGACTACAATTTCATTCAGTTCAACAGGTCTTCTCAAGCGCAGCATACTGCCCAATGATTGAAGGGTGTTTTTAAATGGGCCAGTTATGTGACACTGGCATTGGCCATGACTACTATCTTAGCTTGCCAGGTTTTCTCAAGCATGGCATATCTCCAAAGGTTTCGGTTGCTTGTCATTGCCTCTGTGAGGCCCAACATTCAAAGGTTGTGCTTCACCACCTCATCTCATGTTTCCTGGGTCTACCTCATCCACAGGTTCCCTCCACTGTTAGGGTGTGATACTTCTTCATACAGCTGTCTTCATCCTTACACATCACATGACCATACCAGTGCAGTCGTCTCTCTTTCGTGCACCACAGCTGATGCATCTTATGTCCAACTTTTCTCTCAGAAAGCTTACACTGTGTTGTGTATGCACACTGACATTACACATCTAGCAAAGCATACTAGTTTCATTTCTTTCAAGAATACGCATGTCTTCAGCAGTTACAGATCATGTTTCACTGCCATGTAGCATGGTTGTTTGGACACAAGCATCATACAGTCTACTATTCACTCTGAGGAAGAGGCCCTTTGTTACCAGCAGAGGTAGGAGCTCTGCCCAGGCTACTTTGCTCAGGCTAGGCTACTTTTATTCTTACCACTACACTCTCAGAGCATCCACTCCCACTACTAACTTGGTCTCCTATGTAACAGAAGCTATTAACTACTAGTTTTTTTTCCCCTGGTATGTGATGGAATCTGTTTCCTGTACATCTTTGGTGTTTATTGCCCCTGTACATCTGTCACACACAAAACTCTTCCCAGTTAACCTTCCTTTGGTACTGCTGCACTTCTTATGTGTCCATAGATTACACCAGGTAATCTTATGGAGTTTCTACCTACACCTTTTCTACACATTGAGCAGGAAGGGATTTGGGATTTGTCTGCCTTTCTATTTGCTAAAACTTTGGCTTTTGCTAGGTTGGCTCTAAGGCCCTTCGATTCTAGGCCATGCTTAAACACCTGAAACTTCTTCTCTAGTTCTGGTAGTGACTCAACTATTAGAGCAAGGTCATCAGCACAGAGGAGCTCCCAGGGGCACCCTGTCTTGAATTCCTCTGTTATTGCCTGGAGGACTGATCCTTGGTGAACTCCTACTTCTACCCGGAAATCTTTGCTATAGTTGTTGCCAACCCTCACCTTACTGACAGCATCCCTGTACATGGCTTGTACATGTCTCACCAACCACTCATCGATTCCTAGTTTCTGCATTGACCACCAGATAAGGGATCGAGGGACTCTGTCAAAGGCTTTCTCCATGTCATATATATATACAGGGTGCAATGGGTAAATTGTTGCCATTTTATATGTTTAGTTTCGTGCATGCAGATTGTTTCTGATTTTGTCAACTACACAGTATAGTAGGGTTACTTGGGCACCAGCTGTTAAAAAACAACACCATGATGCAATTCATTTGGAAATAACATGCTGTACTGCTTGGCATTCATGCCAGAAGCTCCAATATGAACATTTCAGAGTGTTGGATGTCACTCTGGAGGCAGTAGTGCTACCCTGCATCAAGAGGGTGACTGCTGGAAGAGCCTATATCTAGCAATAGGGCTCTGCACCATGCCACACAAGCAGGAGAATCTAGTCATGACTGTCAGACAATTCCTGCAACCACATCACTCCTAACATCTGGCCACCTAACTCCTGAAACTGCAACAAACTTGATTATTATATGTGGGATGCAGCTGAATGAAAGACCAACAAAACTCCTTGTAACACCAAAGATGAACTGAAGGCAAGGATTATGGCAGCATTCACCAACATAAACAAGGAGACTGTCCAGAAGAGTTGTAGGAGATTCCAAATTCGTTTGGAGGCCATGGTTGAAGCGAATGGCGATTTCAGTGAATAAATTTACTCTTTAGTATTTCAAGATATTTCTTTGTAATTTTGGTAAATATATCTGTTAAAATGAAATGTCAGTGTTATTTTCCTTTTTGCATAATTTAGATGACAA
>NC_068993.1:25924452-25925431 GCF_001194135.2 Octopus bimaculoides
GTGTCTATGTTTTGTAAGTGCATGTGTGTGTATGGGGAGTGCCTGTATTATCTATATCCTCTGTTAATACATGTTTCATTGAAAGGATTAAGAAGAAAATAGGGAAGGCCAACTCATGGTATGATAGCCACAAATACCAGAACATCATGTTCATCGACACCACCCCTAGAGGCGAACTGGCGTACCGCTTTAGAAGGGCCTTAGACAAACTTAAGCTAAGAATTAAGGTTGTTGAAAGGCCAGGAAAACCTATCAAATCCCTTATCAGTAGAACATACCCTTTTAGTAGAACCCCTTGCACTGATAGGAACTGTACTGTATGTAGATTTAGCCCACAAACAAACTGTAAAACCAGAAATGTGGTCTATAGTATAAGATGTACAGAGGGACGATGCAGTAACAAGACAACAAGGTATGTAGAGGAAACAGCATGGAGCATAGGAGAGCAGGTAAATGAACATTGGAGGGAACTTAAGGAAGAGAAGAGCTCATCAGTTCTGTACCAGCACGCTGAGCAGGAACACGGAGGCTCACTCAACAACATAGAAATTAAAATCTTATCCACACATAGCACAGACGCAGCACTTAGACAAATTACAGAAGCTACACACATAATAGAAAATAAACCTAGCCTGAATAGGAAACTGGAATGGAACACTAACACACACCCCCAACAAACCACAACATATGACAATAAATTCCACATAAACTGATAACAATATGAACAAAATATAATACAATACATCATCATCATCATCATCATCATCGTTTAACGTCCGCTTTCCATGCTAGCATGGGTTGGACGATTTGACTGAGGACTGGTGAAACCGGATGGCAACACCAGGCTCCAGTCTGATTTGGCAGAGTTTCTACAGCTGGATGCCCTTCCTAACGCCAACCACTCAGAGAGTGTAGTGGGTGCTTTTACGTGTCACCCGCACGAAAACGGCCACGCTCGAAATGGTGTCTTTTATGTGCC
>NC_068993.1:25926987-25931537 GCF_001194135.2 Octopus bimaculoides
GCTGCTACACCAGTCATTGGGTATGACTCCTTCGTGTATCACCTGGTTCGTAATACGGGTGACTGTATCACCTGGTTCGTAATACGGGTGACTGTATCACCTGGTTCGTAATACGGGTGAAGATAAACAAATGGAATTAAATACTACATACGTTAACAAAATTAAATTAAATACAAAAAAAACGAAAACAAAACACAAAAAAAGAAGTAGGTATAAACACATGAACAAATAAATAAATAAAAACAAAAATAAACGAACATGTATTAACAGAGGATATAGATAATACAGGCACTCCCCATACACACACATAGAGGGATACGCATGCGTAGACACATACAATAGGAATACAAAATCGCTGATAGTTAGCAAGGTGGGACACACATAAGAAAGAAGAAAGCAAAGGACCACTGATGAGGTCACAGAAGTGTGACGAAAGAATTCTGGCCGAAATAGGATTAATGTAATGTAATGTAATATAAAGCTGAAGCAAATTAACACCAAATATACAGTGCGTGTGTTTTTATTGGCTAAACTGGCAATATGACCATCCCCAAATACAACATCTGTTTCAACACACGATTTCACATCAAAAATCTTGCAAAACAAATATATAATAATTATTATTATTATTATTACTATATAAGTACATGCATGCACACACACACATGCATGCACACACACACACACACACACACTCACACATGAACACACACACAAACCCATAGCTCATCATCATTACCATTATTTAATGTCCACGTTCCATGCATTGTGCTCCAGTGTGTGCTTTGGCTTGGTTTCTGCAGCTGGATGCCCTTCCTAGTGCCAACTACTTCACGTCATGTACTTGGCACATTTGTCAAAACACCAGCGCTAGTGAAGTTGCCACGCAGATTGCAAGACTAAGATCCCTTTCAACTAAGTGGGGCTGCATTAGAGAGGAAAATGGCTTTATGAAAGGAGACAAGGGATTGAAAATTGAGAGAAGAGACTAGAACAGGTTTCTTGCTGTAGAGGGGCTACATGGCCACTCATGTTATAGAAGAGACAGTGGGAGCAACCAGAGGTTGTGTTGGAAAGAAATAAAAATAGTGATAGTGAAGTGTCAGGGTTGACCCTCAAGATATGAGGTGAGTAGAAGAGAGCAGGTGACAGAAGAACAGAGATTATGGATGTGTAGAGGTAGCAAGAATGTATGGGAAAAGTGAGGGCTGGTTAGAGTGACGGATAATATGTAGGGAAGATAGGAGAAAATAGGTGACAACTATAGAGATTGGGTAGGTTTGAGGGATAGGTGTAGTAAACTGTGGATAAATGGTGGTGGATGATAATAATATATATGAGTTTTTGGAAGGTAGGGGAGAGTAGAGTATGACTGAGAGCACAGAAAATGTGGGTGAAGAGAGCAGAAGAGAAATAGTGATATAGCAGACAAGAGATGGAGGTGATCGTAGTGGGAATGTCTTGAGGAGGAAACTGGGTGAGGAGGCCTGTTGTGCATAATATATACTTTAGTGTGCTTCCAGAAACTCAATTACACCAAGATAGGCAGGTCTTCTTGAGAACAGCATATTGCCAGTCATCCCAGTCCTTTGTCATCTCCTCCATGAGGTTTGAGATCTGGAGGTCAGCATTCATTATGTCATCCCATTTCTTCCTGGGCTGCCCTGTTTCATAAGCTCCATTTACATTAAGTATTTAGTACTTTTTTATACAGCTGTGCCCATCCATATGCACCACTGGCCCACTAATCTAGCTTCTTTTATGTCCAGTTTTCTCTCAACACATTTGTACTCTGTCATTTATACACATTTATATTGCACATATAGGTGTGCATACTAGCTTCATATCTTTCCTTTCTTCTTAAGTTATCTGTATTCAAGAGCCAGATTTTTCTACCTAAAACTCTAATGCTGCAGCATTAAGACAAGTTGATTCTGACATAGGCTGCCATGTAAAGGCTGTAGAGTGCATGGAGATAAACCAGCAGTTGCTGACATGGTAATGACACGATGCAAGATTGGTTTAATTGAAATGGATGAAACAATTGTAAACTAAGCAATAAACACAATTTTCTAACTCCATTCTTCAATACTTTCTTGTTGTGTATGTGTGTGTGTTTGAAGCCCTGAAATGCATTATAGAACAAGTAGAAAGATGCATTTTTCAACGCGTAAATACTGATAGAACAGTATATATAGGATAAATCCTTTTTTAGAGCAGAATAATTTTTCAGTAACCAGCCATGAAGAACGAACTCACACCCCTCTGATATCCAGTCAGAATGCTCTACCTTTAAGCTAAACTGCTGACCGACAAATTCTTCTACAATTTTAGAAGTTATAAAGTCATCAAAGAAATGCTAGATGATATATAAATTACGTCATATGTAAACAAACATAAGTTTGTTTTTGAAGATTTGAAATGTATTAAAGAACAAGTAGAAAGATATATTTTTCAACACATAAATACTGATAGAACAGCATATATGGGATAATATCCTTTTTCTGCGCTAATAAAAGATGTTATCCCATATATGCTGTTCTATCAGTATTTACATGTTGAAAAATATATCTTTCTACTTGTTCTACAATATATGTTAGTATATGTATGTGTGTGAGTGTGTATATATATATATATAAAAACACACATGTACATATACTGATGCGTATATACTTTTATATATTTTTATATATAAATACATACATACATATAAGATGTATATATTCATAAGATGTATATATTCATAAATACATACACCCATATGCACATGCACACACACATACACACACACACACACGCATACACACACATACACACACACACGCATACATACAGGGTGTTCAGGACAAATTTGGCAGTTTGTGTAAAAGGAAAAGTAAACAATATGCCCCCACCCCACCCCAAAAAAAATATTCTAAGAAATCAAAAAATATCAACTAGATTATGGTTGGGAGATAACAATTTACTTAAAGTAGTTGCCCTCAGCTTCGACCATGGCCTCAAGATGGCTTCAGAACCAGGCACCTGCATTTCTCACTGTGTCCTTGGAAAGATCTTTGAATATCTCTTTGACCTTCACCACCAACTTGGCCTTGGCATTGTAGGCAGAGTGGTTGGTATCCTTCTCAACTGTGCCCCACACATGAATCCTGCAAAAGCTATTACTATTTGATACCTTGCCAAAACACCTGAAAGATCAACATGGAGTAGGTGTAGATGTGTCCAAGAAACAACTTGACCTTTTGTCCAAGGTCCCAGATGAACCTACATCACAGTAAGAAACTCAAAAGAGGGCAGTAATATCGAACTCTCTCCTTCACCAAATGCCAATCATAAAAGAATGGTTATTGAAAAGGTGCTAAGACTGGCAATGCTTGAGCATGGCCACAGTTTTTGAGCTCAAATGCACAAAAAAATATATGCATGTATGTGCATATGTGTACATGTATACTTATGTGTTGGGTTTTTTTTTTTGAAGACATCTAGTTCTACCAATTATTTCTCTCACCTATGGTACCAGTAACTATTGAGCATATACAACTTGCTGTATTGAATGGTATGTTCCTTTTTGTATGGGAAGGGTGGCAAGATCTAAAATTTAAATACTAGTGTGAGTCTGTGTCGTAGATGTAGAGATCAGTTGTGACTGTCTTATTTTCCTTAATTATTAGAATGTTCAGAAAAAAGAGTTCCTTTCCATTCGTTTCCATAGGGAATTGGATCAATTCATGAATGCTGCTTATTAATTTAAGGAATCTTGTATGGTCCTCCTTACTTTTATTCCAAAATATGAAGCAGTCATCCAAAAATCTTAGGTTTGGAACTGATGATCAACAGTAGTTCTGGACAGAGCATATCCTTTTCCTTCCAAGTACTCCATTACAAGAGTCACAAAAGTTAGTGTGATTTTCATCCTCATGGCTGTCTTAGTTGTCAAAGAAGTAGTTGTTTTCCAGTACTAACTGCAATCCTTCATGTATAAATTCTTTTGGGAATCTCTTCTAAATTCTTATTCTTTGATGATATTGGTTTATCCAGAACTCTATCTATCAACACATATGTGTGTGTGTGTATATATATATATATATATATATACTCTAGAAGAAGCAGTCAAAATGATCAAAACCACATTTAAGTGCAATTTTGAAGGGAATGAAAAATAATAACTTTTACCTTGTTATTTCTTTATGATCATACCTAGGTTTCGAGTTTTATTTAGCAAATAAAATAATTTGCTAGGCGAAATTCTCATCAGTGACCACGCCATAACATTAACATATAATTTAGAAACAAATAACATGTGTCTCTTCATTATATATTGTAATTTTTCAAATTCACCGTGCAAGTGCAAATTCATTCGAAATTTCTCTTTGAAATTGCTCTTAAATGTGGTTTTGATCATTTTGACTGCTTCTTCTAGTGTGTAAAGCTGTTTGTTAAAGGCAGCTTCACTTGTGTTTAAATGTATACTATTTTATATTGAGAATATGTTGTCCATTGACTTTTTTTATATACATATATATATATACACAGACACACACACACACACA
>NC_068993.1:25931975-25950459 GCF_001194135.2 Octopus bimaculoides
ATATATATATATATATATATATATATATATATATATATGCACACACACACACACATATATATATATATATATATACACACACACACACAGACACACATTGGTGGGAAGATGACTAAGAACGATACTTAGAATAACGTAGAGGAGAATGGTGAGAGCATGAGAGGAATGGAGCAAATGCTGTGGTCAGTGAAGCCAATGTGGCACCAGGCAACCTGGCCAATCCAGGTGATGTATACACACACATGTATATATACTAGCTGAATACCCTGTTGTTGTCAGGCAATTTTTATAGTAGAATGTCTTATATAAATTTTTATTTATTCCATGTCAGAGCATGCCTTCCACATCAGATAGGCCTCTTAATCAGGACAGATTTGAGCAAATTTTCGCCAAAAACTTTGTTGAGGATTTTTTCCCCTTTTAAATTATTTACATGTCTGTTTGACTGTTTCACATGTCTGTTTGACTGTTTCATTAAAACTTCAGAACTTTAGTCATCGTAATGCTTTGCTTTCATTTGTTTAATAAAAATTCCTCCTCCTAGTGATTTTGCTTTCATTTCTTGATAGACACCTATCATGCAGAAAATGCCAGCTTCCAAGTCCTGTTTTCTGATTAGGTAATAATTTATTAACCTTTAAACCTCAGTAACATTTTTCTGCAACTTTTCTGGAACAAATAAATAACAAAATCGGATTTAACATAGAAAATTATTCCAATATACCAAATTTGGAAATTTTTATGTAATTTTAAAATCTCATATTAAGTGACAGCAACAGGGAAGACCCCACAAAAGTAGAGAGACAGACAGTTATAGGATGTGACACACACACACACACATTTACAAATGTACACACAGGTAATCATGAGAGAGGCTAACATACATCAACACAGCCTCCTGTCACCCAGCCATCATGTTCAAGAACCTGGTAAAGGGTGTTACTAAGAGGATCACGAGCCTTTCCTCCAACCAAGAGGCTTTTGATGCAGCAGCCCCATACTACAACAAGTCCCTGGTTGCCAGCAGATTTAGGGACCACATCTACATGCTGGAACCCAACAGCCACAGAAGGAAGTGCCACAGAAATACAATTTGGTTTGCCTCCAACATCCCCCTTAACACAATAACGCCCATAGGTAGACTATTTCTTAAATTAATTGACAAGCATTTCACTAGCTCTCATAGGTACAGGCTCATTTTCAACAGGCACAATGTTAGAGTCTCGTTTAGCTGTGCCCCCAATATTAAGAGCATTCTAGTTAAGGAAGAGGCAGGTTGTTCATGCAAGGACCACAACAGTTGCCTGGTAGGAGGCCACTGTGAAACCAAAGGGGTCGTCTATCAAGCTGAAATACTAGTAAACCCTGGCAATGCCACCCACAGAATAGCAGCCGTAAACATGAAAACAGAGCCAACACCACCACCACCATTGCCACAGTTGGCAGCATTAGAAACATTAGCAATGACAGCACCAGCGACAGCATTAGCAGTCCTCCCAACAGCAACATCACTAACAATAACAACAACAGAAGCATCGCCATCAGCACCAGCCTTACCAATAGCTTCCCTAACATCCACAGTAGCAGACCTGACAACTCCTATAGCAGCAAAAGGTCCAATGCCAACAGCAGCTATAATGGCAATAACAGCAGCAGCAGCAGCGACAGTGGCCCTAACAAAAACACCAGTGGTACCACAGCTAATGACACCTCTAGCAGCAGCAGTAACTTCACCACCATTGACGGAGACCGCAATAACGACAACAATATCAACAACAGCACCTTCACCATAACTGGCAGTGGTGATTTCATTACTGACGCCACCACCAGCAACCTCAGCTCCAACAGCAACAATATCAGTGACAGCAGCAGCAACAACAACAGCAGTAGAAGCAACTGTAACAGCAATAACAGCAACAGATGCAGCACTAGCAACACATGCCCACGGAGATACATTGGATGTGCTGGAAATTCTCTTGACCAATGAGCTTCCAACCTCAGACCCTCCTTCAGAGTTCCAGAAAGGAGATACATAACATACCTGGCCAGTCATGTCTGGCAACTAAGAAATAGCATCCCATACTCGATCTCATGGAAAATGTTTGAGACCTCAAGCCCCTACATCAACGGGATAAAGCATTGCAAGTTACGCATAGCAGAACACACAAGAATCCTAAAAGACTTGCTCAAACCAAGGAGCATCCTTAACCACAGATTGGAGATTTTCAGGCCATCTTTACATTTTAGGAAATTCCTGCTAACCTTTTGGAGCCCACAAAATGGCAGCACAACTGGAAGTTGATAGCCAATGGCAAAAGGTATATAATCTCTTATTGTTTACCTTTGTAGTGAGGCTTTGCCCCTTCCATATTTTGAAGAGGTCTTAGGCCAACAGGTTTTGGGGTCTGATGATACACCATAAAGCTAATCCCTTTATGGACGGGAAACCCAAGGTAATCCCATAAATTGGTCTTCCCCACTTTTAATATATTAATATATACTGCTCTACATCTTAGAGAGGGCTTCTTCTCTGGATTTATGTTTTCTACAAATGATACACACACACACATACACACACATATTGGGTTGAATCATAAATAACTTCCAATTTTGTTAAACACCTATACTCATGAAAAAATTTTACAAAGAATTATTTTCAATTATCAGTATAGTTGCCATTATTTCGAGTGACTTTTTGCCATTTATCAGATAGCTTTTTGATTCCTCTTCAGTAAAATGCAGCTGGCTTCAACATGAAGAAGCTTCCCACCTGATCTTCTGGAGAAAATTTTTTCACCATCAGAACATTGTGTAGAGAGTGCAAAAGATGGAAATCAGTTGGTGCAAGGTCTGATGAATATGGTGGATGGGGTAGAACAGCCCAAATCCAATATTTTATCCTGTGTGATTCTTGCTGAATGAGGTCTTGTGTTATCATGGAGAAGCACAATGTTTCTCCTACTGATGAGTGCGGGATGTTTTCTTAAAAGATTTTCATGCATGTGCTGCAGGCGTTGAGAGTATAAGTTGGCATTTAGTGTTTGATTGTGGTCTAAAAACTCAAAATGCATAATACTTCAGTGATCCCACCATACACACAACATAATCTTCCTTCCATGAAGCTCAGCCTTTGAGGTAGGTTGTGTTGATGAGGATCCAACATCAGCAGCTAAATGCAAAAAGCATGCACAGAGTCCTAATATCATCATAACACATAACTGGACAAAAAGTCCAGGAAATTTATCAGTAAAAACCCTGAAAGGTCAGTCAGGCAAAGGACCTCAAAATTTCAGAATCTGCTATCAGAAGAGTTGCGCATAAGGACATCCAGTACAAGTCATATGTGATGGAGAGGGGTCAGTTAATGTTGGATGTGACAAGAGAGAATCATGCAATTCATGCAATGCACTTGCTAAACAAGTGAAAACTCCAAAAGGCTGGAGTGCTTTGATCTTTCTCTGATGAGAAAAATCTTGGTCAGGAGCAAAAGGTAAACTGAAGGAACAACAGATGGTGATGGAGAGACCCAAATGAGGTTCCATCGGTCATATATGCTAAGTTGCCAGCAACTGTGATGATTCTGCCTTCTCACTTTTTTTCCCAGAGCTTCATATTCAATGCCACCATCTACACAGTTGGAGAAAGTTGTGAGACCCTCGATAGACAGATATCCAATGGAAGACTGTATGTCATCTAACAAGACTCTGCACTCTCTCATATGGCTAGGACAACCCAAGTGTGAATGTCTCAAGCTCCATGATCATGTACTCCCAGACACATGGCCTCCTAGTGCGCCTGACATCAAATATATACACACGCACACACATACATATATATGCATGGATATAAAGATATATATATATATATATATATATATATGCACTATGTAAAGATATATGGGTGTGTGTAAATATATGTATGTATAGGCATGTATGTATATTACAGGGTTTTTTTTCTGTTTCCATTTACCAAATCTACTGACTTTGGTCAGCCAACAAGTTGCAACACATGATGGTTGAACCCATGTGGCTTGAGAGCAAACATCTTAACCACACACACATACATGTGTGCACTAAGACACACACACACACACCTTCAACCTGCCCTTTACTCTGAAGGAAACAATTGTATGACACTTGTGTTAGAACAGCTATGGGCATGGCAGTGGGACATGTGTCTTGAATGCGGGGGAAGACAGGAGAAGACTGAAAAGAAATGAAGTGTGCATGCTCCATTATATGTGCCATGCAAGTGTGCACGAGTGTCACATTGCAAATGTCAGATAAAAACTAGGCACAAAAGGAATCAGATGTAATAATGCAAATATGAATATTGCACTAGGATGGACATGTGACGTGAAGGGATAAGGACAGCTACATAAATGAATGCAAGATAGAACTTGCAGAAGAGGGAAACCCAGGAAAATATGGGATTAAGTGACGAAGGCTGATGTCAGGACCTTGAACCTCACAAAGAAGGTGACAAATGACCAGGATTACTGGTGATATGCAGTTATCAAAACGATCTGCCAACCACAACAAAACTGAGTTCTGGAAGCTCTCTCTCTCTCTCTCTCTCTCTCTTTGTGGTTATTGCCAGGAGTTAAAGCTTTATCTAAAATCATCAGTTACTCGCTTATGTTGTGAGCCCCTAAAAGCTAGTGTTTAGCTCCATTTACATGATGTGAAGCAAATGAGAAATAAAATCTCCCAGATAAAACTCAAGTCTCTTGAAGCTAACATTTTATCTAAAATTTGGACCTACATTTTATCTAAAACCTGAAATACTGTCGGAATTTCAAAAAAATTCCAGTAAATTTAAACTCGTCACTCACATTACTTTTGTTTGTTTGCCAGAATAAAAGTAGTAATAGAATTTATCTTATGTTCAAATTCCTCCATAGTTGACTTTCACATTTATGAGAGTTGATAGAGGATTAATAGTACAGGTTGCATTTTGCATTTTAACCAGATATTTCATCTTACGTACAGGGACCATTTTAGTTGATTATAATGACATATTTCTATAAAGATTAGTCTAATCAGAACAAATCAATATTTCAGAAAGAATAAAAGAAGTAGAGCAATTTGTTTTGTCTTATAGCACAACACAATAGTTGTAGTAGTCTTTGCATTTATAACCATATAATCAGTAATCCAGAATCTTAAATTCCAAGGCCCCATTATTTAAGTCAGACTATGATAATATATTTTGTACAAAGAAAGGACCAATTTTGTCCAAATGCAAGCTTCAGTTAGTTCAAGAAATTATCGATAATTTAAAGATTTGTAAAAGAGAAAAGGTCAAGTTAGTTTAGTTTGGATGAGAGTAAAGGCAGTGTGATACTTAAAAATTCTAATCCAACTCAATACCAAATCCATTGTATATACTGACCAAAGTATAAAAATAATTATCCTTACATCAAATAAAGTGAGGATCGTTTTGATATTGTCAAATGAATCACAGTAGCAAAGAGTAGATTATCCATCATATCTATTTCCATCTTAAAGAGATTGAAGAAAGTAAGGAGAGTTCAAACTTAATCTGCCATGCTTTCTTTGTTAGTCAAGACAATACAGTTCTCTCTGCCTCTGAAGGCAATCTACCCACCTAGCTCTCTGGCAAAAATAAAAAAGTTACAATAACAGTTATTCTTTATATTGTAACAAGAAAGATTTTTACCTGCTATGTATTTTTTCAAGTTTCTATATCAGTGTTCATTTGGTCATTTTCCCAAACCATATTCACTTTTCTTGTGAAGGCACATGGCTTGGTGGTTAGGGGTATTCAGTTCACAATTATAAGGTCGTGAGTTCCATTCTCAGTGGCATGTTGTGTCCTTGAGCAAGACACTTTATTTCACATTGTTCCAGTCCACCCAGCTGAGAAAAATGAGTTATATTTGTTAATTGAAAGGGCATGTCTTGTCACATTCTGTGTCATGGTGAATCTCTTTGAGAACTACATTAAGAGTGTGCACGTTTGCTAAGTGCTGAGCCACTTACATATCAATTTCATGAGCAGGCTGTTCCATTGACCAGATCAACTGAAACACTCATCATCATAAACAACGAAGTGCCAGTTATTGTTATTAATTCTTCTTAATTATGAATGAATATATTCCCAGTGATATATTCCAGTAACTTCTTTGGTATTTTTTTGTTTGCTACTAAAGTTTGTCTCCTCTTAATAAATTCAGTTCAATATTATCTCCATATAAAGACCTGTTTGAATACTCTCCCCACCCACCCCACATACACATATGGGAACCCTCAATTGTCTAGGTATATGTATAACACCTTCATAAAAATATTGATGTAACTGTAATTTCCATTCCAAATTATAAGGTTTTATCTTTCTTCTACTAATAATATATAGCATTTTTTAATATTCTATTGCACCAGGAATGCAGTGCAGCAACAGTGGCAATATACGAAGTTAATCTGAAACAAACTGCACCTCTTACAGAAGAATGATTGTCATTCATAAAGACAAGGCAAAGTTTGTAGCAATTCAATGAATTCATACTTTTATTGAAAATCAACTCTTAAGAATTTTGAAAACAAATTAAAACATGATTATTTTTAGAGAAGTTCAAAAAGAATTGAAATTTTTATTCAGTCATACACAAGTGCACAGTGAGTTTGTAGGAAAGGGATCAACCCTTAAATTTGTAAACATAAATATCGTTGGTTCAATAAAAAAAAAATAATAAGTAGCTTATTATAACTATTTTTCAATGGTTCCAATTTTGACTTAATTACAAATATGTCATTGGTTGATTTCAAACTCAAATTAATTAATGCTTAGTGGAGATAAACTCTTGCAGGTTAATTTAGTCAATTAGTTTGTAAGAGTAATCTTTTTTTAAGGTTTGTTTCATTTCTTTTTTTTTTAATATATATATATAATGAAAATATATAATTGTATGCAAAAACTGAAACAGAAAAATTAAAGTATTTATGTATATATAAAAAAAAAATTCCTAAGTGTTTGGAACGGATCATCTACTGAATTTGTACACAAAAAGTTTAGTAGATTTTTGTCTTTTGTTTTGTCTCTTGTTCATTCTGTAGACAAGATGTGAACAAGAACTGAATGATCTGCTATGAACACAGATCTGTAATATACAAAGCAAGTGGATAATAAAAAAAAAAAACAAACAAAAAATCAAACAGTTTTAAAAAAAACATCCACACTCATTCAAGTATAAAGAATAAGTGGGCTGTGAAGAATTATGAATGGGTCAGCATTCACAACCGTACGTTCACAAGAGCAAATGACCCAGAATTCACAACCATACGTTCACAAGAGCAAATGGCTCAGTGTTCACAACCATACATTCACAAGAGCACTGATCTGACGTTCACAACCATACGTTCACAAGAGTACTGATCTGACGTTCACAACCATAGAAGTTTACATATTACAGACTATTTCAGTCAGTCTGATCAGATGGATTGGGGATAAAAAAGAAAAAAAATAACACACACACACACATATATATATTTACACATACAGAAAAACAATCAACATGTGTCGTGTCAAATACAGTAAATGTATTAATATTTATGAGCCTCATTTAGTTAACACCAGTCTTCTTTTCCAGCAGCTTTATTTTAATTATTTTGTAAGAAATAGGATCCTAGCAAAAGAAGGAAGATCAACCACACAGTTTATTGGAATTGGTGTGTTTCAATTTCTTCAGAGACAATATTCTAAGAATTCTTTTCTTATTTTTACACTAATTTTTCAGAGTGTCAATGAATTTTTTTTAATACCAAACTGTATGGGAATTTGAAGTGCAAAAATAATGTTGGGAAAGAAATATAAACCTGTAGTGGCTTTGAAGAAAATAAACTAATTTCATCATTTTTGGTTTTTCTCAGAAAATAAAAGAAAAAACTTTAATCCTGCCATATTTTTTAGAAGAAATATGAGAGTAAATCTAGAATTTCAAATTCCCTTACAATAGGTAATAGAAAATTTAATTCAACTAAAGCAGATCAAATTATTTTAATTTTACCTTCCTTCTTTTTGACTAAATTTATTTCTTTATAAGTTCAGATTTTTTGGGGGTGGGGAATGCACATGTATGTATGTATGTGCATATATGTGTGTGTGTGTGTGTGTGTGTGTGTGCATGAGTGCCAGTGGAATTTGAAGTGGTGCCATAAGACTGCAACTTTGACTTAACCAGTGCAAGAGTTGGTTGTCTGTTGCAAAATCTCTTGAAAGACTAATATCAACAGCAGAAATCAGAAGAAAACATTTATTTGATTTGATTGAAGTGAAATAGTTAAAAAATTCACATTGTTCTGTGTGTGTGTGTGTGTGTGTGTGTGTGTGTGTGTGTTGTAAAATTCTATTGTGTACAGAATGGTAAGAAGTCTATGTTATGGAAATCTATATGTGTGGTGGAGGAGGTTAACACTGCATGTTGTTTTCTCTTGATTCTGTTACTGTTTTGTGCAAATCATGAGGAATATTTAATTCTATAGAGAAGGTCCTCAGTTCGAAGTGGCATCTGGCTGTAAGAACCAAATATCGGCAAAGGGGGATCTGTTACCAAGATGGGCAACTAATACAATTTAACCATTTCACTGAAGACCTTCCATCATTATCAGTGGTGGGAGGAAGAGAGTGTTGAGTGTGGTGGTCATGTTATATTTAGATGTATAGAGAGTATGGGGTGAGTGTATATATAAATGTATGAGTGTGTGTGTATTTACAGGGTGTGTTTTTGGATGTTTACTCAACACATCTGTTTACTAACACACAAATATCACAACCAGACTTAAAACCTCAGATTGGTAAGAAGTAGGAGTATGTGAATGAGAGAATGTTGGAGAGGTCAGAAGGAGGTTCCAGCTCACTTTAGTCTGTAAGACAGAAGTTAGAAAGGAAAATAATAAAATAGGTAATAGTAACACATGCTGTGTCATTATTATATTGTAATAGGAATTATAATAGTAAATAATGATTTCTTTACTTGCTTGAAATATTGTATAACAACAATAATTGATTTTGACTAAACACCACAAAGTATTTAGTCAACAATAATTGATTCTGAGTAAAGACAGGAGAATTTTTGAGAAGATAAGGTAGAGTTGACTGATTTGATGTTAGATCTTTACTAGAATTTATTTTATCAAGTAGACAGGATGAAAGTAAAATATCAGTACAACATGAACAATTCTAGTTCAACCCTCAATTTTTTCTACTAGTCCATCTGCTTTTCCCAATAATAATTGTTTCTAAAAAGGTACAAATCTAGAAATTTAGAAGAAGGAGAACAGTTAATTATATTGACCCTAGTATATTTAACTGGTGATTTATTTTATCAAAGATAAAAATGCAGAGTTGGATTTAAACTCAAACTGTAAAGATTGACAACTAAACATCACATCACAATACATTTTGTTTGATGTTTTAACAATTCTGCCAATCTCAAACTTTAATAATAATAATATTTCTAACATAGGCACAAGGCCTGAAATTTGGTGGGGTGGTTAGTTGATAATATCAACACCAGTTCTAAACTGGTACTTTATTTAACTGACCTTGAAAGAATGAAAGGCAAAGTTAACCTCAGTAAGAAATTAACTCCAAACATAAAGATCCAGAAAAAATGTTGCAAGACATTTAACTAGAGCACTAATGGTTCTGCAAATCCACCAACATCATATAATAATAATAATAATAATCCTTTCTACTATAGGCAGAAGGCCTGAATTTGGTGGAATGGGGCTAGTCGATTACATTGACCCCAGTGCATAATAGGTATTATTTCATTAACCCCTAAAAGGATGAAAGGCAAATCGACCTTGGTGGAATTTGAACTCAGAACATAAAGATGGATGAAATGTCGCTAATCATTTTGTCTGACTTGCTAATGATTCTGCTAGCTCACCATCTTAATAATAATAATAATAATAATAATAATAATAATGATGATGATGATGATGATGATGATGATGATGATGATGATAATAAATTTCCCAGAATGACATGAGATCACACATTTTTGTGAAAGGAAGGTGATGAAATCAACTAACGTATTACTGGTACTTTGATCTAAAAGTGATGAAAGTTAAAGTCAACCTTATCCTGACGTAACAGTACTAAAGTGAGGGAATGGTGACAAAAAGGAAGAAGATAGAAGAGTTGTAGAGAGAATGTAATGAATATTTTTCTTTTCCTTTTTTTTCTTTCTTTCTTTTTTTTTTTTTGCTAATTTTGTTAGTATTTCAGCAGGTGATTTGAGGCTGAATTTGTAATTTGTACAGTCAACTTTTCCTCTTTAGGATTAAGGCAAAAAAAAAAAAAAGAAATGTGAGTAGTGGGTGCATATGTAGGTGTGTATACTTGTATAAGTGTATGTAAATGATGTGTGTGTGTGTGTGTGTGTATGTGTGTGTGTTAGTGTTTATGTTAGTATGTGTGAGGCATATAAACACTGAAATTTCTATATCTGTTTCTTCATTTAGATAAGACTTGACATATACCAAACAGTATTTAAACTGCTGAACAACACAACAGCCATGCAGCCAGTCATTGTGAGTTAAAAAGAATGATAAAAATGTCGGTATTCAGAAAAAACAATTTTACAATTTTTAAAAAGGAGTAGAAAAATGATAGAAATAAGGAGTTAGGTTATTTTTGGATTATAAAAAAAGAGTATTTGATTGATAATCCATGTTATCTTTGAAATACTTATGATTTCGTTATTGTTATTGTCATATTTTTTCGCTTCTTTTCTTTTGTATTTTTCTTGTAATCTTACTTTCACTTTTTTTGTTATTTTTTTTTTCATAATATATTTCCAAAAAGTTTTAGTATTATTTTTTTAAGTTTTGAAAAAAAGAATTTTTTTTAAAATTTTATACATACATATTTATTTTTTTTTAAATTTAATGTTCTTTAATTTGAGATATTTTATGAAATATGGATATTGTGATATCCAGAAATATTAGATTAAAACCGTGTGAGGATAGTTAATAAAAACTAATTAGAATAAAAGTACCTCGTATGTCTGAAAGCAAGAGAGAGAAAAAAAATTTAGAAACATTTTTATTTTATAATATTTTTAAGGAAATTGCACAAGTGATACTTTTGGGGAGACGGGGGTTAGTTGTATATTTTTTAATAGTTATAATTTTGAAGGGATCTGGTGGGGCAGGAGAGTTAGTTATAAGGTAGCTAGGTTGGGGTAGGCAGATGGAAGAGTTCTGTGTAAACTGGTGGGAAACGGTTTGGATAGGAAATATGAAGTGTATGTGTATGTCAATGTGTGTGTGTGCATGTGTGTGTGAGTGTGAAAAGAGAAAAATAGAGGAATAGGATTATAGAGGAAGATATGATGTTTGTGTGAGTGTGTGTATGTTTAGGTAGGGGATACAAGGATGTAGGGAGTTGGTGGAAGAAATAATGAATATTAAGAGGATATAAAAAAAGTCTTTAGTAAAAAGATGACATTCACAAACAACGTTAATATCTGCACGGGTTAGAAAGAGAATAAAGCAAATTGGACTTGGTTAGTTGCTATATCAAGATTACTATTATTATTATTATTATTATTATTATTATTATAGTTGTTACTCATGTTTATTTTGCTAAGGGTAAAAAAAAAGAAAACTCATTTGTATATTTGTTGCTGTCTTTTTACTTAATCTTTTTAAAACTCTAGACAAAAAACAAAAATTCTGGCCAAAGTTGATCTTGTAAAACTATACTATTTGTGTGCATGTGTGTGTGTGAGAGAGAGAGAGAGAGAGAGAGAGAGAGTGTGTGTGTGTGTGTGTGTGTGTGTGTGTGTGTGTGTGTGTGTGTGAGAGAGAGAGAGAGAGAGAGAGATGGGGTTGAATCAAGTGAAAGACTGGAAAGAAAATAAATCTAAAAGAAGGAAGAAAATGAAGAAGATTTATGATTAGTCATAATATTTTTTGTTGTTACCCCTTTACTTTCTCTAAATAGCAATAGTTAATATGTTTTTATAGTAGCATTGAAGATAACTGATATGATGATCAAAGATGGGTATTTTATGAAGAGATGAAATAAAAGGTGGAATAAATTGTTAAAGGAGGTTTTACATTCATCACCATTAATATGGCATGTTATTTCAATTGTCATCTTGTCAACATTTTAACAATAATGATGATGATGATGATGACGATGACGATGACGATGATGATAGTAATGATGATGATAATGATTGGTAGGATAATAAAAAAGGAATAAGGCTATCTTAATTAGGTGTAAAACCAAAGGCAAGCAGAATCAAGTGTCTCCTCTAGGAACAAGTAACACAATGCCTTCAGTAAAATATAAACTCACTCTCAGGAGCCAGGAATCTGAAATTCTTAATTCATTTAATAATAATAATGGTTTCTAATGTATATATGAGTGATATGGCACAATGTAACAGCATTTATGACTTTACTAAGGAAATGAAATCATTCAAACAAAATATTTAAACCAAGCTTTTTCATTATCATTATTATTATTATTATTATAGTCACCTATCATTTACCAATGCTTTTATTGACCTGCCACAGGAAGAGTAATATTCATTACATAGGTAAGAAGCCCTATGTATGTAGAAAAGTAATAAGTTGCAGCACTTCAGTTGCCTTTTCTAATTCACCAGCAATGTATAAGAAGTAGTTCAAACTGAGAAAGTGAAACATCAGCAGAGGAATTAACTTGCAGAGAATATATCACTACATAGTTATCCATCATATTAATAATGATAGCTATCCTAACCTCAAGTTTCCAGTTTAAAGAGTTACAGTCAATTTTAAATGACACCAGTGTTTTAGTGATATCAGTTTTATTGATCCAGCCAGAATGGAACTCACTGTGAACTTTGGTGGTATTGGTATTCAAAACTGTAGTGCATCACTATAAAAATGTAGTATATCTCTCAACTATTTCAGTCATTTCCTCTACTCTAAGCATGATTATAGTATAAACAACTATAATATTGTTTATTATATTTTTTTTATGTAAGATGAAACTTACATATATCAAAGATGGAACCCAATCTCAGTATTTATAGAACTCTTCTCAAAGAAGTTAGAAAATGTACAATACATTTTCATTTTACTTATTTAGTGGAAAAATATAAAATATTGTTTGAAATTTAAAAAAATAATAAATGATTAAGTAAACAGAAAAAAGCTTATTCATAAACAGTTACAAATGTGAGATTGATTTAGACTGGAGTAAAGATATTAGAAGGAGTCACTTGATATCAAAGAATACTTATGTTACAAAACTCCATTGACTTACCTCACCTCTGCAAAATACAAAGGTATCTTCAATGAAGCAAGTTTTGTAATTTATATGTTATGTGTGTTTTTATTAATTATATGGGCTCAAATCTGAGGTGGTCTCATAAATGTATAGAAATTCTCAGGGTTTTGCTACACCAAAGTAGAAGAGTAGCATAAGTGATAGAAATTCAGAGTGCATGCTTTAGGAATAACTTACAGATAATTTTCTTAAAATCTTATTAAAATATTTAAAGGGGTTTTAATTTTGTTTCCTTCAAATTTTCAATATTTTTTCTTTCTTTTCATTCCCCCAACTTTCACAAGATTACAATGGAAAAAAGTAGGCAAGAATTTTACATTTGTTTTTTTTTTGTGATTTTGTTTTGAATGATTAATTTCAATGAAAGAGTTGGGCTGATAAACATAGGCTTGACATATAGTGTATATAAAGGTACAAGCTATAGAAAACAAAGTAACAAGGTGCAAAGTAGCAGGTGATATTTTAACTGACTTTTTTTTAAAAATTTCATTTATAAAAAATGTTTCAACA
Source organism: Octopus bimaculoides (assembly GCF_001194135.2). Taxonomy (NCBI): domain Eukaryota; kingdom Metazoa; phylum Mollusca; class Cephalopoda; order Octopoda; family Octopodidae; genus Octopus; species Octopus bimaculoides. The sequence goes on from NC_068993.1 coordinate 25,945,803, forward strand.
CTTTTTTTTATATTTTTCTATAACATTGTTGTCATTATTGCTCTTCAACCAAAATGGTTAATTCCTGGGAACTCCAAGCAAAACAGACAGCAATGAATGTATAGTGACTTCTACAGCAATCAAATATGTTCAGAAGAATCCATGAAAAAATGGTAGGGATTACTTGTTTCTTTGAAATAATAATTATTAAAAAAAAACAAAAGTCCAGAAAAAATTTGATTGCTGTTGAAATTATTATCTGGTAGAGAAGGAATTAAAGAAAGATATGTTTTAAAAACCTTACTTAACTACCTCCTGAGACTTTATTGTGATGGACAGCTTAAACACATGGTTTGAGTAAGCATACTCAATAGGTTGCTTTTATAGCACACCAGCTCAACCTTGCTAACTGATACCAGAAGTTCAATATAGTCTTGCCTACTTTCAACCTTGTGTTTCCCATTCCAGAATGTTAATGTATTGGCTTCCAGACTTGAAGTATCACTTGAAACTTGGCTGTCCTGCATAGCTGTGCGGCATATTCAACCTTGAATTTTATGTAAAAAAACCTGAGAAGTTTCCAAAAGATCCCCCCAATCACCACCTCCACAACTTAAAAAAAAAAAAGATTTAATAATAATAAAACCAGAAAGAAAAAGAAAGCTTTGTTTACATCCCTGAGCCACATTCCCTGCTATCAGTTTGTAAGAAGTGAACTCTTTAAGGGAAACCATGTGCAGTACAAATGCCAATGAACATAAAGTTCTGATAATCAGTTGCATTCAGTTGCTTCACCTTTCACAGCCAAAGAGATTGGTTAGGGAAACAATAACTTGGAGGTATTTGAAGCTAATATGATGAGCCTGCACAATATTTTTAAAATTTTGAAAAGGTTTATCAGTGAACACCTGCCATACTTCAGCTGATACTGGAAGAAAATCCACCAATAATTTACACTAACCTTGAATCAATTACTAAGTAATTATCTATTCAAACACCCCACCACCAACATAACAACAACAACAACAACCACCATTCTTGTCACCATTTAAATTCAGTACTTGGCTGGTTGTAAGCAACTAGTCTCTTTGATTCCTGCCTAAAGTATACATACACACACATATATGCATGCACCATATATGTGTGTGTATGCATGAGTGTGTGTGTATGTGTGTGTGAGTTGTTACAGCCCAATACAAATGTTTAGATACATATATGTATATATGATCAAATATATATACAAATATATTTTAAAAAATTAGATATATATATACATATATCAAAAAAAAAATGATGGGAGAAGATAAAGATAAGATTTGAAAAAGAAATTGTTGCGAACCAGAATATATCCGACTATTCTTTTCTATTATAAATTTTATGAGAAAATAAAAATACAGATGAATAGAAAATAAAAGCAATAATGTAGAAAATCTGTGAAAATACCACAACCTCCATTAACTGATTAAAAAAGAACAAAAAAACATTGATAAGGATCATGATTTCAAACTACATACAATTAAAAAAGAAAAGGTAATTTATAAAAATCTGGTAAATTATTTCACACAAAATTGTTTTGTTTGAACTTAAATATTAGTTAATCTCTCTCACTTTCTCATAGCCAAAAGCAAGCAAATATAGTCAGTTTAACAGAAAGTAATTCCAGTAATATCATCACACTATCCTAAAGTAAGCATTCTTCTATGTACTTTGGAGTATAAAGAAGAATGTTTACTTCAGCAAACAATACATCATAATGATTCTGTATGAAGGAATTTCACCTAGCTTCCATAGACAGTAAATGTTCAGTCTAATTCAAATATAATACATTGAAAATATGTTAAAAACCAAAAAGGGCAGGATGACTATAAGGTGTTCTGGAATTGGTTCAAGTGGAAGTAGTCTGTTTCTGATGCTACTCAATCTTTATCATCATTATGAAGTCATATCAACAGCTATTTTCTTGGTTATAAAAATCTCTGATGACCAATTTGAAGGAAAGCAAATGGTAGAAGGAAATGAGGCTGGTTTGAACTCAACACATTGAGGATAGTGAGTCAGCCACGCAACACAAGTCACAAAGACTTCCAGTGTAAGAACTATTTACAATGTTACATATAATGAAAAACTGAGTTTATATAAAAAAAAAATAAATAGTGGTGGTGATGGTGGATGGCACAATGATAAACTACTAAGTTAATACTAAAGATAGAAGTTGGGAAAATCATGTCTGTTCTGGATAAATAAAAGTGAAGTTGGGAACCTGAATATTGAACTCAGTTTTCTAGCACAACCAACATTCGTAATAGGAAATTTGAAGCTGTGATGTTAATATCTTACCTAATCAAACTGAGAAAGAAGTTTGAACAGTCATGAGAATATTTTGTGAGAAACTTAACACTGCACTTAAGTACAAGTATCTCAATTTTATAAAAGAGATGTTTAACTGAATAAACAAATTCCAAAGTATTACAATATACTTAATTTATCGTTTTAAGTGATAAATAGAAAATCAACTAGGGTAAAGTGTGCTCAGAACAATATAGAATAACACTTGAGAGGCAGAAGTTGATTTCATATCAGTAGAATATTAACAGTAAACTTCAGAATCCAACTAATGACCTAATGAGGATCTGTTCATGAAAATCCAACAGACCAAAGAAATATAGTAGGAAAGCCTAAAAGTGGCTATGGGCACTGATCCATCTAATGAACAATGAAAAAAGAAAAATGATGCATATTACCTCCCATCTCAGAATGGATTAAAATTAAAAACACATGAAACTATTAAAAAAAAGTCTCATTAGAATACACAACCAAGAATTTTAGATATTACACATTACCTTTCAACTATAAAAAAGCATAGTTGAGTTTCAGTAAGATTATATTTAATGGTATATAAGTGTGTTAAGGTGTGTGTGTGTGTGTGTGTGTGTTTGTGCTTGTATTTTGATAGATATAGAGTGATAGAAAGATATATAGTGGGCTCTGTTTTGCAGAGAGATTTCACATTATTTAACATCCCACTCCAGTTTTAAACTATATCTCAGAATACATATCATCCTCTTGCCATGTCCAAAGATACCTCTTAAAAAAAAAATAAAAAATAAAAATAAAGTGAATCACCAGATCTTTTTTTTTACCAACAGCTGATCTTGGCTGATGTATGGGGAAGGGCATATCATGTCATCTTATTGAAACAATAAACATATCTTGTTGCTATCATTCATTGATAGCCATAACATGAGTAACTTTGAAACTGATGGAATGGAATTCATATTTTGATTAACACATACAAATATATATTTGACCCTGGTGACAGTGATTTCTCGAACAGAAAAACATTATATATGTTATGTTTGAGGACTGTGTTCTTCCCTGCTTATATGGTTACAATGTTACCTCAGGAACTGTAGAGATAAAAGCAACATCACTGGCTGACAATTACAACAATATACTACATTTATAATATACACAAATACTATATACAGAGGAACTGACAACTTAGTCTGAATAAATCCTTAACCACCCATATTAACAAACTTTTATCAAAGTTGTTAATTGGTTTTCTTTCCTTAATTCCTTAAAGACAATAGAAGAAACCATCCAGAAATACCTGGAATAATTGGAGAATCATAATAATTATTTTCATGATTATTTATGCTTCATGTGTTGTTGATTTTCATACCAGATATGAACCATAAATAGCTTCTTTCCTTTTATTATTTTACCTCAAATTTGAATAATAATAATGAAAATAATAATAATAATTCTTTCAACTATAGGCACAAGGCCTGAAATTTTCTGAGAAAGGGGCTTGTCAATTACATGGACCCTGAAAGGATGAAAGGCAGAGAAATTTCTTCAAAGTTTCTAGGTAAGTAGTGTTGATTAATTGACTGGGGCAGTTATGAAAAACAGAGAAAAAGAGGAAAAGTAAACAGGTAAATTCGGCCATAAAGAATTAGAAATATTCAGATAACAGATAGTGATAGTAGTAGTAGTAATAATAATAACAACAACAGTAATATTAATAAAGAGGATGATGACGACGATGATGAAAATTTAAAAAAATGATATTATGGATGGAAGAAATAATAAGATAAAAGTTCATTGGAACTTTTCAACAAAAATCCATAGAGGATCTGTGAAGAATTTAATTTGAAATTTACAAAAAAGAAGATAAATAAAATAAATGATTAAAGAAATAAAATAAAACAGCACAGACATTTCAATAGACTTTTTCATTCTTTCATAGTTAATCATCGCTCTCATAAAAACTTATCAATTTATATTAAGGACATCAATGCCACTTAAACCGCCAATAATTTCAAAATATAAACACTGAAATCTACACACAACTCTCAAAGTGTATATGTGAAAGTAAACACATATAATTAACATACTTATTTGTTTTAATTCGGATGTGGGAAATAATATCTTTTCTGGTTACTATAATAGTTGTACTTTGAATGAGGGACTGCCAGTAAACGTACATATGTAAAAATATATGATGTGTATAAATATATACACACACACACACACACATATATAAATACATGTATGCATATATACACAAATACACACATACATGCATACATACCTAAATACATACATATATATATTTATATATATGCATATATACACATATATATATATATATATATATATATATATATAT
>NC_068993.1:25951490-25957470 GCF_001194135.2 Octopus bimaculoides
TATATATATATATATATATATATATATATATATATATATATATATATGTATGCATATATATATGCACACATATATACATATATGCATATATATATACATACATATATGTATATATGTATGCATATATATATGTATATATATATGCATATACATATATGTGTGTGCATATCTATATATATATACATATATATGCACATACATATATACATACGTTTATATATATATACATGTATATATGAATATATATACATATATCCATATACATACATGTACACACCAAATATACCAATAGGCGGAATAAAGGCACATACAGGAGTGGTGATGTGAAATGCCTAGACTGAGTAAGTCAGAAAGTCCATGGTGGTGCTCCAGCATGACCACTGCTGCATTGCTGAAAAAAGTAATGGAGTATATATATATATATATTACAGATATATACATACATATATATATATATTACAGGCATGTACATACATATATATTTATAGATACATATATAAATGCATACATATATATATATGTACATATATATACATACATGCATATGTATATACATTTATACACACATTTTATATATATATGTATATGTGTATCATATATAAACATCTAAACATATAAATACACACCTATATATTCACACATGCAGGTATACACATACAAATACATACACATTGTCATACAGATAGATATATAAATATGCATGTATTCATAAACATAAATGAATATACACATGTTCAAAAATATAGGAACACACATATACCGGGACATTCTTTAATAACAGAATTATAATTGTTGTTGTAATCATTTTCATGAAAATCATCATCATCATCATCATCATCATAAATATGTTTGCATGTTCTTATCCCAGAACTGTATTGAAGTAATGTTTGTAAAATGCAAAACAAATTGTTTAATAGTTTCTAGTACAAAGTTTGAAGCCTGAGATTTTGAGGTGAGCAGGGAGAACAGCGTTAGCAACATAAATGAATTAAGTTTCCAACTAGAAATGGCAAGTAGATTGTGAACTCAGTGTATTGGGATCTTACCTTTGCAATATACCTGCCATGCACTCTACACTAACGAGTATGATTCCCAACATAATTACGAGGTCACACATTGTGTAGGAGAAGGTATGTCTATTTAATCCATCTCCATATTTGACTGCTGCTTATTATGTTTTTTAAAACAAAGATAGAGAATTTGATTTTTGCCAGAGTAAACTAAATGCTGTGAAAGCTGTTTCTTTTTTTCTGGTATTCTACCATTTCTGCCATAATAGTTCTTAGTGTCCACTAATCTCTCTCACTTTATTGGAAATTAATATTATAAAAAAAAAATTAATATGGAAAATGAAGTGAATGAACTGAGAGGGAAAGTGAAGTTATTTAAATAGATAGATTGTTCAAGTTATAGTTCAGTTCTTTGGTTTTTGTAACAGTTATTCTATTAAGTAGAACATTAGTTGACTATCAGTTCAAGCTCCATATAAAACACTTTACTAACCTTTAGATTAAAATGAAATTAAGGAAAATGCAGTTATACAGCTTTAGAAAACTTACTGCGTTATGTTATGAGGCAAAATAGTAGGTGAGTGAAAAATAGTTATCAAAATCAAAAACTCTTTGTAAAGTTTTCATTACAAATGATAACAGTATAATATTGCTAAGAGGAAATGTTGCATGAGAATCTCTGTATTAGGAAGATTCCATGGGGCAGTTGTATGGACTGAGAGAGTTTTATCTTTCAAGATTGTCTGGTACATAGGAGCATAAAGAATAGGGTTAGCCATGTCTGTGACTGTAACACAAGTACAGTGGAAGTAAGTAGGTAGTAAACTGGGAATGGGGACAGAGGTAGTTGATAGAAATATAGACAAGTTGAATTTTTATTTGTAATATTACAATGTAATTTGAGAAAGATTTTTAGAAATGTCTAGGAGCAAACTCCATGAAATATGAATAGTATCACATGTTTATCAGCATCATGCAAGCCAGAAGATGAGTGAAAACACATATGGTTCAGAAATGCTCTAATTAAATAGTCGTGTGTGTGTGTGTGTGTGTGTGTGTGTGCGCACACGTGTAGCTTACCATACTATTGAGAAAGGTACTTTATTTTTATGTCTTGATTATAGATAAGGAGTAGAGTTAAGTGATGGTGGTAATAGCAGATGAAATATCTCATAGTTTTAAAGCAGTGAAGAGTTGAAATAAAAGAAATGAGAAAAGTGTTCCTTGTTAATTCTAAATTAACTTGAAGCAGTATTGTCACTGGAAATTCTATTATTTACTTTTTATTATTAATTTTTACTTGAGGTATATAAAGAAGAATTAACCAGACACATGTTAAGAGTCATTCAGCATGAGAGACAGTGGTGATGAGGGAAACTCAGAATTTGATTGTGAGAAATAAAAAAATGGATGTGTGTTATAGATGGGTGAGCCAACAAAATATCCTAACACTGGAACAACTTCCTCTCTCTTAATAGCACAATTAACCTTATAATGAACAGGTACATGTGAAGTACTTGTCACTTCTATAAGCAGTATGGGTTCTATTTTGTTCATTTACAGTGTTGGACTCAAATGGTCTTGTGAGCTTGAATAAAATATTGATAACATTAATTAGGTCATAATCACGTGGTGTCCATTGCATTACATAGAGCATTATAATGGCAAGCAAAGCTAAGTATGACTGCAACACAGCTGTATTACCAATGAGTATTACCAATGAGTATTACCAATGAGTATTACCAATGAGTATTTAATATGAAACTAAATCTAATTTATTTATCTTTTTGAGTGCAATGCTTCACTAACTAAATGTACTGCACTGGTGTTTTACTAAATAACTAATTTCTATATTTTACTTTAAAATCATCATTTGGTATCTTACATATGTATATATATTTTCTTTCCTCTAAATACCCTATTACATAATACAGTCTAATTTAGACTAAGTTAATTTTCAAAAGATATTGTTCCAGTCTGCTACAAGACACTTTGATAAGTTTACATTTCAAAAGAAATACTTGGTCAGACAAAAGTAGCTCGCGACACAGTAACATTTCCGATAAGTACTTTGTAGATTTCTCAGAGACAACATAAAAAAAAGAGAGAAAAGTAAGATATTTAATGAAATGAAACAAAGATAAAAACATTGAGTCTAGGCTTATAAGTGTTGCAGAATGTATCTTCCATCAACATCAGAAGCAACATAAAGGAAAACCAGTTGAGATGAAGCAGCTATTTTAAAGCCAACAAACTAAATTTACACAAACCCAAAATTTACACACACACACACACACACACACACACACAGCAAAATAGATTTTTTTTTAAAAAAAGCATATATTACTATTCTAGAATAAATTTACACACATATAAAACACAATCAAAAGAAATACAAAATAAAGGTAGGGCAGACAACTTCATTGATTTTTGTTAAAGTTCATTGCTGTCTTAAGCTAGTATAATTGTAAAAATAAACTCTATACACATTATGATGAAGGAAAACAAACATATTCATCACATATATAACAAAATGAAGTTTTCACTTTAGTTAAAATGGGAAAGTAAACTGGACTGGTTATTTGAAAGACTTAACTGTGACCAGTTCCTCACCACTAAAGATGTTCACTAGATAGACACTATTACATCATATTTCTTTGTAGAGGAAGAGTTCTGATAGAGTGCTTGCTATTAAGTCTGTACATAAAGGTGGTTGAGTAACAATACTTAATTATAGCATATATTTGAGCAGTTTATGAAGTGGTGGGTAACAAATTCAAATGATATAACAGCCATAAATAATCTATTCTGCCCCTCTCAGACTACCAATCTCCAAAAGACACATTCTTTTTTTATCCAAGACAAAAGAAAGAATTTTGATACACTAAGTGTTTTGACAATAAATCCCTGAAATTCTTATTCTGAAGAGTCTCTATAAGGTTATGTACAAATTGCACAAATCTGGCAGACAAGGTGACTAACAAGGAACCCTACTATTTTATCCATGATTTACTCAACAGCAACACTGGCATTACTACAGCATTTTTTATGAGCATTATTCACTGAGCTGATACTGTAGTAACTGTAGATGAACAAACTGATCCAGCGTATGCTAGCTCATTAACACTGATTTTCAAAAGTAACATCTGGTTTGATCAAAACTTCACTGATTAAAAAGCACATACACATTTTACAGGTAAGTTACACAAGAAATGGGTCATTTTTTTAATTAAGCTGAATTGAGTGGAGAGGTTATTTATGCATTGATAGCTAAGACTTAAAGACCTTAAAACTTAGCCTTAAACAATTTTTATCATAACTCACACTGGAAAAAGAAATGCCGAAATTGCTAACAAACAATTGATAGATAAATGGAAGGACATTTAAAGAAATGAATCATGAGTAGTTCAAAAACAGAATCACCACACTTAACACAGGGTTTTCTTACTCTCTCCTAGATATTAATTTTAGGGAATGCTGATGCTACTGGTGGACAGGAAGAAGGAAACAAAATCATTCACAATATATAAGAAATTTCACTTTTATATTCCTTCACTTACTCGAGAAGAAATATGGGGTAATAAGTGATAAAACTTAAACTGTTTTGCTTATCAAGGTTATAGTTTATATACTTTTCCAGGCTGGTTATGTTAAGAATTAGGTGCTTGAATTTGAAGTTGACTCATGAGATGCAGAATATTATAGGTTATTGTTGTTGTTGTTGTTGTTGGTGGTGGTGGTGGTGGTGGTGGTAGTGATTTGATTTTTAGTAGTAGCTATGTGGTTCCAAGCAATAACAAAATTAATTCTTTCTCACATTGCAAGGATCTACTGGACTGGTGTTCAACTTTAGTTTCTGTAATGATAACTGAATGAGACAAATCTCTGCTATAATCTGGATACTAGTGCCATCAAAACTTACCCAGAAGATACGAGTACTTCTTCCTCACAGTTAGGTGAACAGAGATAATATAGAGTTAAGTGTCCTGAACAGAAACAATGAAACACTTATAGTGGATTTGAATTCACAACCTATGAGCTGTCAGTTGAATACCTTATCCACTTGGCCAAGCAATATTATGAAAATAAGTATAGGTTGTTCATCTATGCTATAAACCATTTTCATATCTGGCTACATGTTAGTTACTAATTGAGTACATACCATGTAGCTAGTGAAATATCTTTTAGCCATGCTGAACCTGAAAGATTTGCAAAAAAGAATAGTTGAGAAATGAGTTGAAAGAATTATAACTACAAATTATTGAAATGGTTTGTAATTAAGAGAGTGTAATAAAATGTTATAATAATAAATGAAATAAACTAAAAAAGATGTTGGGAGTGTGGTGAGGAATATAAGTATAAAATCTAATAAGGCAACTCATTATGCTGATTAGAAATTATTGCCATGCGAGATGGTGACCTGCCATTTCTAAGTTAGAACCAACACCTGCCATTGTAAGATCAATATTGGAGTATATATATGTTGAAAACTGTACAATACTATCAGTGTTTTGTGTAAAGGAAGAGAAAATTCCCACCAAAAATACCTGCAAACAAATAAGAGGCATAAGAATAATAGAGTAGGTTGTTTCTTTGGTGTATTCTGATATTGCAAAAATGAGAAAGGAAAAAAAAAAGGAAAGGTGGGAAAGTAGAATTCAGTAATAATATTGACAAAGTTTTGCTTTCCTTCTTTTTGTTTTGTTTTTTTTTTCTTTTTTTGTTGGATTGAAATTAAAAAAGAAATACATTGGTTTAAATGTTTAAGAAACAAATTGTAAAAATGTAGAATGATAATTTAGTAAAGAAATCATCAAAAGACAAAATGTATTTAATGTTTGCTTGGCATGAAAGAAATATGGTAAAATGAATGTTGACAAGTTGTAAGGGTCAAACAATGGGCAAGAGAAAAAGCCAAGTGGTTGCGGGTTGGGGCAATGGTGAAGGAAGAAAGGATCAGATGTTACAGA
>NC_068993.1:25959421-25963474 GCF_001194135.2 Octopus bimaculoides
ATATATATATATATAGAATATGGGGTGTTTAGTTCACTGGTGATCTAAACAAATATGTGTGCTGGGTAAGTGCTGTAAAGGATTATCAGGGTTCCAATCTCGAAACTGAGATGGATTCATTTTAGGTTTCCGATTTAGCAGATATATATTTGTGAAAGAGGACAACAAGCATCTTTGTTCATATACATTATCTTATATTATTCTTAAATTAGTTGACGTCTTACAGCTGTTTCTGGGATATCCCAAGTGATAAACGAGTATGCCTGAATATGGGGTATTCCGTCATCAGAGACAAGTAGAGAATATATGAAAGATTTAGACATGGAAATATTCAGATAAAAGATCTAGACATGAAAAATTTGCAGATAATAAGCAATGAAATAGAAGAGTATATATATGTGTGTATACATATATAATACATGGAAAAATCTGAGCAAGAGAAATAATATTTTTAAGATTATAAATCTGGAAAATACAGGACAAGTTATTACACTTGGAGAAGTTCAGGACAAGTTATTACATCTGGTAAAGCACAGAACAAGAAAATTGTTACTTAAAATATTGCAGCTAAGGATAAAATTTCAAATAAAATATTTAGATTTAGAAAATATTAGCTTTTAATAAAACTAAAAATTTTATTACAAGTTATTACTTCTATTAAAAATAACTCAAAATATTTTTTGCACTTTAAAAAAATTCATTTTTTTAATTAATAATTAGAAATTTGAAAATACGTTATAAAAAATAATAGTAGTACTTAATTAGTACCATAAATATAATAATACAAAAATTAGTTATATATTACAGTAAAATCTACCTATAACAATAAATTCATAGTAAAATTTGCTTGAGTTACTGCCAAGTCTTCACATTTTTAGTCTTGACCCAATGCCTATTTTTTTACATAAGGAATTTGCCTACCATATATACTATTCTACTTTGCATAAAACTTTAGCTATATTGGTATTTCTAGCTTTCATTTTTAAAGTATTCTGGTTTTTCAATATTTTAACAAAATGATGGTACCTTTTTTAATTATAGGGTTACTTTGTAAATTAAAATCAAATAATTTTTAATATTCAAATTTTATCCTTAGCTGCAATATTTTAAGTAAAAAGTTTCTTGTTCTGTACTTTACCAGATGTAATAACTTGTCCTGTTCTTTTCCAGGTTTATAATCTTAAGAATATTATTTCTCTTGTTTGCATTTTTCCATGTAATCCATGTTTTTCCAGGCTGTGTTATTATGCTAATTAATAATGTGTCAATTAATAATTTAAGATTTTATCTTATTGAAAATTGAATAATAAATTTAAAGTGTGTTGTGTGTGTATGTGTGTGTGAGGGAGAAAGAGAGAGGTGTATGTTGTGTGTGTGTGTGTGTGTGAGAGAGAGAGAGAGAAAGAGTGACAGTGTACATTTTTTTATTTTCCTCATATCTTTTTTGAGTGAGTGTGTGAGTGATTGACTGAGTGAGAGGTATGTGTGTTGTCAGAAAGAAAAAGAGAGAAAGAGAGTGATAGCATATATGTTATTTATTTACTGTTTCTTGCATCTTTTTTAGAGTACGTTTGACTGAGAGAGGTGTTGTCAGAGAGAGAGAGAGAGAGAGAGAGAGAGAGAGAGAGAGAGGTGTGTGTGAGAGAGTGAGAGAGAGAAAAGGAGTGGTAGCATAAATTTTTATTTATTTATTTAGTTTTTCTCGCATCTTTTTTTAGTGAGTGTGAGTGATTGACTGAGACAGAGAGAGAGGGAGAGGAGGTGTTGCTATGTATGTGTAAAATGGCTAGGGTCAGTCACACACGCACACTCATTATCTGTCACATACATGTATATGCATAAATACATATGCATACGCTTTTTATATGTGTGCGTGTGAGGGAGAGAGAAAAAGCCAGACACTGAGTGAAGGTGTGTGTTCTCATGACAATTTTTTTGCATGTCTACATGAGTAGCTAAGTAAAATTTACGGTATCACTCTCTCTCTCTCTCTTACACACACACACACACACACAGCTCTCTCTCAATGAGCACTTTGTGAAGTGGTTGGCATAAAAAAGAGCATCCAACAGTAGAAACCATGCCAAAGTAGAGATTGGAGCTGCTCAGTGCAACCCTCCAGTGCATCTGTCCATGTTGAACCATCCAACCCATGCCAGCAGGGAAAAAAGAATGTTAACTGATGATAAATATATGCTTATGAAAGAAGATAAACATCACAATCAGTTTTCTTGGAGACATTAAATCTTAAAGAGATTTAATACCATATTCTCTGGCATACAAGTCAAATTTTCCAAACCAAAATTTACAGAAAAAACAAACAAAAAAAAAAGATAGCCAATTTTGGAGGACCAAAAATTCCATGTGAAATGCAGCAGGATTTGGAAAGATTGTAACGATGTTTGAATGTTTACTCTACATGCTTACAAATACTACAACTTGTACACTGGAAAGTTCAATTTGTTTCCAGGACACAAAATTTCACTAAATTCTCTCTAAGAGAAACGTATAATTATATTGGCAAGGTTTTAAGACTTTCTGGTTTTTTAACTGTCTCTAATGATAGGATAAGAGAACATAACTCTCTCACACACACAGCTCTCTCTCAATCGTTCACACATTCACTGAAAAAAGATGCGAGAAAAAATAAATAAAAGAAAGTATGCTGTCACTCTCTCTCTCACACACATACATACACAACATACACTTTCTGTATTGCATCCCCTGCCCATCAACACATGCACATGTCCATGTCCATTTCCTCCCTTTCACTTTATGCTGATTTCAAACAAATTGTACATTTCCACTTGCAAAAATTAATATTTTTTATGGAATTTACTGAATGCCAAAAGGTAACAGCTGAGGTGCGTGCACATGCCTTCAAGTTAAAATGAAAGATTGCCAAACTTTCTAAATAATATTTTAATGTTTTTAATTTTTATGATGTAATTGCATTAATTAATACAGATGACATAATTAAGCTAATTGCAAGTTAGTGGTGTCGTAGATAATTTTTTCCATACCGCAATAACACCGGTGACATATATTAAAAATCCCTTATAGAACTATATTATCAACTTCAAATCTGAGAAACAAACACACATAACATTTTTCTTTTAAAATTTCATTGCCTGAGATTTATACCATGAAATTCCTCGATTTGAGCTCTATCATTTAAGTTTAATTAAGGTAAAGTTTGCTTTGAAAATAAAACAGTTAATTATACTTAAATCCAATTTTTTACCTTAGTTATATTTTTTTCATAATATTTTACCTCACAATTTTTCCATACAAATATTTACTGCATGGGATCAAAACTAAGAAATTCTTCATGATTTCTTCTATCATTGAAGATAAGATAAATATATTTTTCTTTTAAAATAAAAAAGCTATTTTGATCAAAAAATGATTGGAGACATTACTTACTCTCATGTAATGTTGCTACAAATTTTAATGTGGACTTTTTTCTATTGGACCAAATCTCAATTCTTTTATGTCAAAAATGTAGCTAGGGAAAAGCCCACTTCAAAAATGTTAACAGTTTTCACTTTGGCTAAGAACTGTATTAGCAACAAAGCTCTGAAAATGCTGCATGTGAGTACACTGCGGATTTAAGAACATTATTACAACTACCACCACAGTTGAATGAGATACATACACATATCTATCTATTTATCTGTACACACACACACATATCTATATACATACATACATGAAATACCATAAGGTATAGAAAATACGTATTCGCCTTTATATATTTAATCCTTTATATTGAACACTCAATATTTCATCTATTCAATAAGACATATTCCATATATTCAATAAGACATTCAATACTTTATTTCATTGTACCATCCATTTTTATTTTATATTATATATTGTATATTATATTATATATTGTATATTCCATATTCTATATCCCACATTGGTTTTGCAGGAATATAAATAAAACATAAAAAACAGACAATGTTGGAACTCTTTTAAACAAAATAATATATTCCTCTATACACAATCATACAAAACCCCTTTTTTTGTATTTATTTTTACTCGCAT
>NC_068993.1:25964150-25965842 GCF_001194135.2 Octopus bimaculoides
ATATATATATATATATATATATATATATATATATATATATATATATATATATATATATATATATATACATATATGTATATACATATACATATATATATAAATAGAAATATATATACATACATATAAATACAAATATATATACATACATATATATATACTGTAATTCTATATACTATCTGTATTAACTCCAATGGAAAAATGTGTCGCTCAAGAGTGACATAAGTATTTAAATGCTTTTATTAAATTCATTCAATTGTTACACATATAGAGATCTTGGAACAAAATGGCTTGATTTACTGTCAGATAAGTTTCGGCTGACCCTATATATACATCACAATCATCAAATATATATTTGTGTATATATACATATAAACATATATTTATGTGTGTGTATGTGTGTACATGTATATATATTTATATGTATATATATAATTATATATATATGTATATATATATATATATTCATATATATATGTATATACATATATATATTTATATATGTATGTACATATATATATATTTATGCAAATATATATATACATACACATGAAAATGTATATATGCGCATAAATATACATACATACATATAAATGTGTACGTATATATACATCTGTAAATATATATATATACATATATATATAAAATGTATATGTGTATATATATATATATATATATATATATACATATATATATATGCTTATCTATATATATGTATATATCCTTATATATATATATATATATACATACATACATACATATATATATATATATCTTTATATATATACGTATATCTTCATATATATATATATTCTTTTATGGGTTTTAACTCAAAGCAACAGCCATGCTGGGGCACTGCAATTTTGCTACACTGTTATGATTGACACCCTCCTCTGCCCTCATTTGAGACTCCGGACATGAGGGAGGTTCATCTGGGGCCCTGGACAGAAAGAGATCGAATTTTGTTTCCAAAACACCTACATTCAATTCCTGTACTGTTTGGGAGAAATTAGGATCTATCTATCTATATATATATATATATATATATATAGATACACATATATATCCTTATATCAATTTCTCTCTCTCTCTATATATATATATACATATATATATATACACACATCTATACATATCGATTTATATATATATTATTATGGATATCTATAAATATTTATATATATATATATATATATATATATACATACACATTACTATTTATATATATATATTTCTATGTAAATAACTATATATACACATTATTCTTTTACTTCTTCCAGTCATTTGGCTGCGGCCATGCTGGAGCACTACCCTTAGTTGGGCAAATCGACTCCAGGACGTATTCTTTGTAAGCCTAGTACTTGTTCTTTTGGTCAGTTTTGCCAAACCGCTAAGTTATGGGGACGTAAACACACCACCCTCAACCGATGTTGTGGGGACAAACACAGATACACATCGTTTAACATCCGCTTTCCATGCTAGCATGGGTTGGACGATTTGACTGAGGACTGGTGAAACCAGATGGCTACACCAGGCTCATGACAAGCTTCGTTTAGTTTCCGTCTACCAAATCTACTCACAAGGTGCCACGTAGTGGGACTGAACCCGGAACCATATGGTTGGTGAGCAAGCTATTTACCAGACAGCCACTCCTGTGTCCATATTATATATATATATATATATATATATATATAT
>NC_068993.1:25966509-25970823 GCF_001194135.2 Octopus bimaculoides
TATATATATATATATATATGTATATATATATATGCTATCATATATATATATATATATATATATATATATATATTTATATATATATCTGTATATATATCTATATCTATATATCTATTCATATATATATATATATATATATATATATATACATATCTGTTTAGTTCATAGTTGATCTAAACAATTAGGTATGCTAGGTTAGTGCTGTAATGGATTACTAGGGCTCCAAGGTTATAATCGAGATGGTAGTTATAGGGCCATTGCAGCTTTCTGGTGTAGCTGATATATAATTGTTAAACAGGACAGCAAACATTAAGGCAAGGCAAACATCGTATACAATAGTATTATTGGAAAAAAATCTTACAGCTGTATCTGGGATATCCCCAAGTGTGAGATATCCCTTCATCAGAGACAAATAGGGAAAAAAATTAGTAGAATGAGAATGGTATATAGTAATGAGATGATGACATAGGGAAAGGAGTAAAAGAATAAGAAGATGGAAAGAATGAAGAACTACATGAAGAAGCATGAAAGTTCGAAGTTCAACTTTCCAAAGTAATAGAAAGTGTAGATCCATGAGTATAAGTCCGTAGGGGCAACCATGTGTAGATAGCTGTAAGATTTTTTTTTACCAATAATAATATTGTATACAACTTGAGATGTTTGCCTTGCCTTAATGTTTGCTGTACTGTTTAACAATTAAAGATATATATATATATATATATGCCTCTATCTATGTATATTTATATATATCTGTATCTATATCTAAATATATATATATACATCTGTATCTATATCTAAATTTATATATTATATCTTTGTGTGTGTGTACATATACATATCTATAAATATAAGAAAGACAATTTAGAAAATGGCGATGTAACATTAATATAATTTATCATCTACAAAAAAAAACAACATAGTCTTACAGCTGTTTCAATTGAGTCTAAAAGTTTAAATTACAATAATTAAGTGATTGTATTAGGTAAAATCTCATCAGCGGTTATTAGGTTTTATATATGTATATATATATATATATATATATATATATATATATATACACATATATCATAGGTGTACATCCATGGAAGTAAGGGAAGTAATGCTTCCCTTACAAACTATAGAAAGAGAATTGAAACTAAACTATATTACTTAATTTTCATATCATTCTAATGTTCTGTAAAATTAATATAAACTACGATAACAGGCTTTAGACTTTTGTTGTAGAAATTAGCATGAGACAAGCAGTGGCAGATGACTTAAAAATCTGTTCAAGGGAAGCAACATGAGGTGGCGCATCCTTTTTGGTGTAACATTTTAACATTTTTTCCTATAAAAATGCCACAAAGAATTGTTTTTCTAATAAGAGCAGATAACAAATAGTTGTAGTTGCTAATAAATACTTATATGCTTACATTAATATTCTGTCAATTCGTAGTACCTATGATAGATATAATCTTATGTTGTTATGTAACACTTACATAGGAAAAGGGAAGCATGTTGACATTCTGCTTCCATCAGAAAAACGATGAAAAAATAACAAGCAAGTAGTTTTTGCGTTTATTCAACTAATATTTTCTACTTTTCCAAATTACAGAACACCCTTAATATAAAATGTGATTTTTTATTTTAAAAATAGCTGTATAATATGAACATGTTAATTTGATTCAAATATATATGTGAGAGAAAATTCTGGTCATTGCTTCCCAATCAGAAAGAACACCACATGCTCCTCATATATATATATATATGCATATTCATATATATATACTTACATATACACATACATATAGATATGCATACAAATATTTACAGACATATATAAAAACATATATATATATATACAAGTATGTAAATACATATATATATGCACACACACACACAAACACACACACATATATATATATACATAAACACACACATGCATATACGTATATATATATATACTCACGCACACACACACATCCAGATATATATACACACACATATGTATACATATAAATATGTACATATACATGCATATATGTACATGTATATACATACAAACACATATATATATACACACATATGTATATATATATATATTTATACACATACATATGCATGTATACACATATATCCATACAAACATATACATGTTTAAATGCATATATATAGACCTACATACATAAACATGTATACATATACATACATATATATATAATACATACACAAACATGCAAAGATAAACACTATATGTATCTTAGGCATATATATGACTTATTACTTACGTATATGTACAGACAAACACCCACACACACACACATACATGTATTATCATTTTCACAATGGTTTATCCATGCCTGCATGGATTAGATATGAATGATTGAAGATCTATGGCCAGTTGCTTTTCCAGCTACTGGTACAACATGTTTTTAAGGAAAATAGCATTTATAACTACTCCAAATGTCCTTTTCCTGTCTATATATATACGTGTATATGTGTGTAAGAAATGCACACACACACAGACATAAAAAATTATATGTATTTCAATATATAATGTATTTTGTACAGATTCGCATATCATATTACATAAACGCACATACTACGTCATTTACGACAGCATACAATGTCTATCAATATCTATATTTCTATCTCTACCTATCACTCTCTATATGTACATACATGTATATATACATTTAAATATGTATATACACTTTATATATATACACATATAGATGTATACATATATGTATACATGTATATATACATAATTGTATTAATATATGTATATATACGTATATCTATATATATGTATACATCTATATAAATATATATATACATATATGAATACATATATATACATATATGTATATATGCACATATTCACATATACACATACATAAATATATATACTTATAGGTATTTACGTTATGTATGTATATATATATATATATATATATAATGTATACATATATATATATCTATATATACATATATATATATGTATATATATATATACACACACACACGTTTATATATAAACATGTATATACATATATAAATACACATGTATATACATATATAAATATACATGTATATACATATATGAATATACATGTATATACATATATGAATATACATGTATATACATATATAAAAATACATGTATATATATATACATATATATGAATATATATATATATATATATATATATATATATATATATATATATATATATATATATATATATATATATATACCTACATATATACAAAGATATATATATATATATGTGTGTGTGTGCATTACTCTTTTACTTGTTTCAGTTATTTGACAGTGGCCATGCTGGAGCACCACCTTTAGTCGAGCAAATTGACCCCAAATTTTATTCTTTGTATGCCTTATTCTATCGTTTTTTTTTGCCAAACCGCTAAGTTATGGGGATGCAAGCACACCAACATCGGTTGTCAAGTGATGGGGGGGGGGGGGAGAGGCAAACAGACATGCAAACACATATACAACAGGCTTCTTCCAGTTTCTGTCTACCAAATCCACTCACAAGGCTTTGGTTGGCCCGAACCTATAGTAGAAGAGACTTGCCCAAGGTGCCAAGCAGTGGGACTGAACCTGGGAGCATGTGATAGGTAAGCAACCTACTTACTACACAGCCACTCCTGCGCCTATATATATACATATATGTAAATTCTAGTCAGTCAAATGACTCACAGTGGGTCAGCGTGTAGCATGAAGTGATTATCGCTGTTCTTACTTTCTCCTTCTTTTTCTTTTTACTCCCATTTTATTTTCCGTTCTGATAAAGTTCCATGATTCAAATTGGAATAATTAATTACTTACAACAATAATTATTATTATTGTGGTGGTTAACCCTGTGAATCACGCTAACAGAAACAGCTGTAAGTTGAGATTCTGTCTTTTCGTAATTAATTAATAAATGATAATAGATGCAAATTGTTATTCATCAATTGTATCATCATTTACTGCTTTCCTTGAATACTAATAAACTTTAGCTTATTTTTCTAAGTACCAATCATTTATGAACATTAATAACAATGCTCATGATTAAATATAGGTAGGACACCAGTGGATACGTTTGATACAAGTATTCCATAGACGGTTGTTATAACATAAGTCACCTACAAATATATATATATATATACATACACACGCACATATATATATATATACACACACACACACACACACATACATACATATATACACACATAGAAATATCTCTATACTTAAATATATATATATATATATCGATAGATATATACACATATCTACATGCACACATATATATATACACACAT
>NC_068993.1:25970833-25971448 GCF_001194135.2 Octopus bimaculoides
TATATATATATATATATATATATATATATATATATATGCATATATATATATATACACACGTATATATACATATATATACACACATATATATGCATATATATATACACATACACACACATAAATATATATATAGATATATACACATACGCACACATATATATATATAGACATAATCTGCTGCAATGAATTGATAGGTCCACATATAACGTCCAAAGCTACATCTTTGTTTTCTTTTTTATCTCATGAAAATATACTCGTGTTACATAAATGTAAGTTTGTTCTAAAATTTGTAACTAAATTATTGAGTAGTAATTGAAAAGGTTGTAAGAAGGCATGATTAATCTTTTAATAATAAACACTTATCAACTTCCTTATCTGCATTTTCTATTCTTTTAAATGGATGTGAACTATATGCTTAATATATACCTATTGTTTCAATGGCATTTCATTCCCCAAAAATACTGGGTACTCAACTAGTATTTCCTTAGATACAATTATCCTTTCATGGGGTTAAAATATCCTCTAATTGAATTTATATATATTTATATATACATGCATACATATATATACACTTGTGTATATATATGTATATACATGTATACATATATATATATA
>NC_068993.1:25971458-25972101 GCF_001194135.2 Octopus bimaculoides
ATATATATATATATATATATATATATATATATACATGTATATATATGTATAGATATATATATACACATATATAACTATATATACATATACACACACACACATATATATATATACATAATTATATACATATATATATATATAAATATGCATATATACATATATATATGCATATATTTACATATATATGCATATATATACATACATACATATGTG
This sequence comes from Octopus bimaculoides, assembly GCF_001194135.2. Lineage (NCBI taxonomy): Eukaryota > Metazoa > Mollusca > Cephalopoda > Octopoda > Octopodidae > Octopus > Octopus bimaculoides. The sequence goes on from NC_068993.1 coordinate 25,971,672, forward strand.
TACACACACACATATATATATATATATATATACACACATATGTATACATATATATAGATACAAATATATATGCACATATACATATATATGTACTTATATATATACACATATACATATATATGTACTTATATATATACACATATACATATATATGTACTTATATATATATACACATATACATATATATATATATAAATATATATACACATATATGTATACATATACATACACATATATATATATGTACGTATGTATGTACACATATATACATAGATACACATATATACATATATATATACATTTATATATAAATAGACACGTATACGTATACATATACGTGTATATATATAGATATACACACATACATACATACATATATATATATATATATATATATATATATATATATATATATATATATATATATATA
>NC_068993.1:25975009-25983339 GCF_001194135.2 Octopus bimaculoides
GTAGGTGTTTGTATAGACACATATGGTGGGATAATAATTTAAAAAGGCATTTTCACAAGTAGTTTTGTTATTTAGCTAAACTAAACTATAGTGTGAAATTCAGTGAATGTCAACAGAAATTCCTGAACTATACCAAACGCTATACAACACAATGAGAAATGTAGTTGCAAGTAAAGAGTAGACAGATTCTGATTGGTGGGGAAATGTCATTTGGAACAGCAAATCAGGCAAAGGATTAGGTATAATCGAATGTAGAAAAAGTAGCAAATGAAACCAAACGTTAAACCAGAAATGTATACATTTTAAATGTACTAAGATAAATTTTAAAATTGTTTTTATACTTTAAGCTGCTACTCAATCATGGAGAAACTTGAAAGATGAAAAAATGTCTTTCCTCCTAAGTTCCTAATATTTACTTTCATTATATATTTTACATGAGTGTCCTTAGCTTATATAACACATACAAAAGAAAGCTGATAAAATCTTTAAATAAAGTTACAAACCAAATGCTATCACTATTTAGATGTTATTTAATCTTCATTATCATTAATTTTATTGTTTACTTTTATCAGAGTAGATAATGGCATTTTCATTCGAGAGGAATTTTGTCCAGCATGTGTGAACATTATTTCACTTATTGAAGAAAAACTGTTAAGTAGTGATGTTTTGCAAGATAAAGGATGAGTCTCAAACAACTTTCCAGAAGAAGGTTATATAAGAGAAAGGCTAACCGTTAAGTATTTTTAGGATTTTTTTTTTTTTTGATAACTAATAATATTTTATAAAAATAAGGAAAAATTATAGCTGAACCACTGATTAGCCGTTGGATATCAATTAGAGCTGCTGTACCATTAGGCTCATCTTCACAAATGCATGTTAAGGAAAAAGAGAAATATCATTCTCAGCGTTTCAACTGTCAGCAGCTAGTTATAGTATGTATATGGTTTTTGTTGGGATTTTTGTTTTTAAGTAAATAAATACCTTAAAAAACACTCTTGTGTGTCAATGTACTAATGATGAATGAAAATAATCGAAAACAAAGGATAAAATAAAACAAAATGATTAAAACATAAAACAAACAAAAATAAACAAAAGATATTTTTAATGAAAATAAAAAAAGCCTTCAATTAAATCATTGTTAGTTTAAATTTTTTATTGATATATATATATTTATTTATTTATATATTTTAAAAAGATGTCTTTTATCACTGAAAATATTAATATGAAATTTAGGGGTTTGTAAATGATATCCATAACGTAGTAAGTAGTATCCATAAAATGGTAAGAAACAGAGTCTTACTGCATTACATTTCCTACTCTCATAAATAATCATCAGCAAAGAATTAGCTAACAATCAAGGAGAAAGTCAAATGAGAGAAGTGTTTGGAAGAGTATATATAGATACATATAAAAAAAAAATTGTTAACTGGTATAAAATCTGGTGAGCCTGAAAAAAATTTCATGCAGATCAAACGTACATTTCTTTTCTGTTTGTTTTCACCAAATTCTCCCCACTGCCTCTATCTTTATTACGTTCAGCTAAATAGAGTAAATAGCAGCTGGTAGAAATTTTAAACAGATTATCACTAAAATTACGTTTTAGTTTTATGTTTAACTTTGATAAGATTCTGAATTAGTTATGTTTATAATACACAAATTAAAATTGAAAATATCCTATTGGAAGTTCCAGTGAAGTAAAAATTATGTTTATAAATTGCTGCTGCATACTAGCATATAATTTCTTTTGACTAGGCACTAGGCCTTATATTTTCAGGGTAGGGGTAAACGGAATATTCCAGCCTTCATGTTTTTCCAAAGAACATTATTGTAAGTAGTCAAGTCAAACAGATTTAGCAAGGATTGAAGCTGTGCTGCTGAAATGGCTAGCAAAGTGCTTACCTCTTCATCTGCAGCACTCACTCTGTGTGTGTGTGTGTGTGTGTGTGTGTGTGTGTTGTGTGTGCATGCATGTGTGTGTGTCTGTGTTTGTGTATATAATATTTATTTTAAACTTAGTCATATGTAGGGAAAATATCTTGTCTATTAATCAGATTCCACATTTGATTAACTAATGGTTAAAAAAAGACCCTGATAAAAAAGCAGTTGTGTCATTACTACACTATTCCAGTGCAAATCAGAGTGACTGCAATATTTTCAAATAAAGAGAATATTTATACATCAGCAGATAGTTCATCTGGCTTTGCTTGACCCAAGGACAAGTAACTGGCAATTGGAAGCTTTTTTAGAATGTCTTAGAACTGCTTCATTAGCAGCCAGTTTTAGTAAATAATATTTAAAACTGAAATCTAAAAACAGCAGTACATGAGACAACATACAATGATAAGAAAACTATTGATAAATGAAATGTTAAGGAAACAAAAGAGGAACAAAAAATACAATAAAATAAATGGCATACTGTATAGGGGGAAATAAAAATCTAAGGACGGCCTTAAACATATGGGATAAGGGTTTTTTTTTATGGACTTGTTTTGAAATGGCAGTTGGACACCTGAACCAGACACTTCCAGATCACAGACTGTAAAATACACTGGTAACTGAACCAGCAGATGAAGACGTATAATTGCCTTGTAGCAGCAGACAATTATATTTCTTTTATATAATTGTGTAGATTTCAAGCAGAAAAATCTAACAGAACAGTATTAAAAACAAATGGGAGATAGAAAGAAAGCAAGAAAGACTGAATGTATCAAGATTTACACAAGTTATCTTCAAAATGGTGGCTTCTCTTTCCAGAATAAAAAGTTGTGTAATGGATGTAGGAGATATAAATTCAACAAGAATTATCCTCGGGTAAGTAAACTGTATACTTCTGTAAAAATTATAGAATTTTTTTTCTCTTTTTAATATATATTCTGAACCTTATAAAAAAAAATAAATAAATAAATAAAAAATCTCAAATTTTGAGTGGGGGGGAAAAAAGAAAAAAATAATTTCTGAAAGCTGAAAAAGTATACCAAAGTTAAAAGTTACACAAAAAATTTGATTTTTCCGTATTCATGTGCCAACTAGCAAAAAGATTGAAAGAGATTTATCAGATAAGTTAGCATATATTCACAAGCTTTTGACTTTAATAGACACTAAACAAAACTTTGGGAATCATTTTTAGTGGGAGAGAGGGGTGTTTTTTCTTCCTGTTTAAAATAAGAAAAACAATGTAAATCTCTTTTTAGTTAAGGATGACTTGGCTCCTCTTATTTTACGGTCAAAGTACAAAAACTATACAGAATAAATTTCCTAAGTGACATCATGCTAATGAGAGAGAGAGAAAGAAAGAAAAAGAGAGAGAGGAGAAAAGAGATTCAAAATTAGAGGGAGAAGGAGAGTTAATTTCAGAGAACATATAAGCTTTTATCTCTTTTCTTGTAAAATAAATAGATAAAAACAAAGAACAGAAAGTTAAGTATTCATTAGCTTCTATCTGAAATTCTACTTATAATCTGAATTTATCATCTGAAATCACTAGGATTGGCTGGAGCATGAAGTGGACAACTATTCTGGTCAACAGTATTCTTCAAGAATCACTGAGAGCAGTAGCATTCCAACAGCAACCAAATAAAACAACCACACTTTATGTGGTGAACTCAAATCGCCAAGGGTGGGCCTTAATTTTGTGCAATCGAAGTGCATCTGATCGCTTGCAGTTCTTGCCACAAATTTCACACGTAAATAGAACAAGGCCTGCACAAGTCTTTTCATGCCGATTTTTATTTGTTCGAAATGTAAATGCTGCACCACACACTTTACACAATGACCGGTTATGCTCACGCTGGCTATGAGCTTCGAAGATGCCCCAGTTCTGAACTTCGAATGCACAGAAACTGCACTGAAAGTGCCCTCTTTCGTTGAAATTTGGTTTTTGGCTAATTTGGTTGCGATTATGCTGACTGGCTGATGCTCTGACTTTCCGAGACAATGCAGAGCCAAACAGCTGTGATGACATAGAAAACTTAGAAGCAGCTCGCTGAAGGGTTACCTCGTATGTTGACTTTACAGTACCACTGGACTGTACTTGGAAATTTGGAGAGGTTGAGTCTAATGGGGGGAAAGTAAGGACAGAAGAAGACTGGCTCTGCTGAATAGGTGAGCTATTTGGCAAACTATCAGCATGCTGACTTAAATCAACACCTTCTAAATTCATGTCGGATTGACCGTTCATGTTTTGGCTATTTTCATAGCCATTATCTGGTGGCTCTGGCTTGACAACAACTTCAAAATCTGGGCTTTGTTGTTCAGAGGACATGTCATTTGAGGCAGCAGAACCATCTGCTCTTAGTGAAGTCTCTGAGACGGAGGACAAAGCAGTTTCATTCTGCGTGGAGTTTTTCATCTGCATATTCTCTGTGGTTTCATGATGACTTGCAAAAACATTCATAACCCGACTAGCTTCAGATTGGATCTGCTGTTTCCCACAAAATCCTGAACGTAAGTGATTGCGTAGGTGGCTATGGCTCCGGAACATAGCACTACACATCATGCATTTTGTAAATCGTCCTCTCTGCGATTGCAAAACGGAGGAACGGATTTTGTTCCGTTTTGAACTAGTTAGTAACTTTCCCAAGATTGAACCCTGACCCGATGCGGATGCTGCTGAGGCAGCATGAGCTGAATGAAAGCTGGGCATTATTGCAGATCCTGATGAAAACTGAGAGCTGCTACTTTGAAGTCTCATTGATGTCTCACTTTGGAGTCGCATTCTACTTTCAGACTCGATGGTGTCAGGGAAAGCAGTTGCTCCATAAGAATTCTGCAAATGTAAGTTGTTCTCTGCAACAATGCGGCAGCTTTCATCCTTAACCCCAGGGATGTCAAGGACGGAAGAGATTTCTTGAGCAGATTCATTTCCATAGGAAAGTTCACGTTGGTTGGCATTTGAGGAAACAGATCCATCAATGCCATTGCTCATTGCATAGCTTGGATCATGCCCATTCTCCTGGCTAGACTGAGCCTGGCAGTGATTGAAGTGGTCATCATGTCTTACAGAGTGGACTGATGACTTTGGACAATTGTTCTTTGATGTGCTACTAATGCTGACGTTTCTAAGTTTCTCATGGATCTTTACAACAATCTGATTGTCGGGTTCCTCAGTAGCAATACAGATGATACCATCAATTTCAAGGCGGCTACTATGCTCCGAATCTAACTGCTCACAGCACAGCTTTATGACGGCATCATAGATGAGTTTGTTCAATTTCAGTTGGCCAGCCATCTTTGCAGGAGAAGAAATCACAGCCAGACTGGTAAGAAACCCAGGACTGCAAATAGAGAAAGTAAAAGGTTAGAATAAGGAAATAAGGAAATATAAGGAAACAAGCATCACAGTCAGACAATAGGTACCACACACACACACACACACACACGCATACATACACATATCAAATGGAAAGGAATTAAAGGATTGCATTGGTAGGTAAGAGTTGTATAGAGAGAAGCAGTGCAATGAAAATGTAGGGACAGAGAGAAGGAATATATTGATGTTTTGACAATAAATAAATGTTACAGAAGTGGGTAATGAGAATGTAGAAACAAGAGGGCTACACAAAACAATAGATAAGGAGTACTTGTGGTACAAATGTGAGAGAGACAGTCAGACAGACTGAGACAGAAGCATAATATTCTCTAAAGTGAAAGCTTCCCCAACTGTTTAAGATCAATCAACATAGAGTGTGGAGGATGTCGAAAATGTTGAAAATATGAATTTGCTAAGGTAAAGATTGTATAAATATGATAAATATAGACTAAAATTAGTAATTAGCAGTCATGGCCTGGAATTTGGAGCACTTATTTTTTGCATGTATGTCTATATGTCCACTCAGTGGAATATGTCTAGTACTGGGGTCTTGTATTTGTTGTTGGTGAATGATCAGTCTATTTCTTAGAATAAGCTTTGTTTGACCTACGTAATCTTCATTACATCCTTCACATTTGATAGCATATATTAAATTCCTTGAAGAACATGTAAAGTGATTCTTTATGGTAAAAGTCTGTTCTGATTTGAATTTGTATGTTGTGTCTTCAGTAAGGCTGATGCAGATCCCACAACAGGGGTGGCCACACTTTTTGACTGTCGGTGTAGGAATTGTGGAAGGTAATTTTGCACTTGTGAGGAATATTTTGAGGGTTTTTGATTGTCTTTTACTTTTGATTGTTTTGTGTATTTCAAATGCTTGTTTCATTCTTGGGTCTTGTTTTAGTAGTGGGATATTCCGGTGGATAATATTGTAAACCTCTGTTTTCTTCGGTTGTGTTGTAAGAAAGGGTAGAATATTGGATGTATCTGGAGCATTTTTTGTAACTCTTCACTATTTATTGCTTTGGCATGTTCTATTCCGTTGTCTATTAGCATTAGTGGATATTGTCTTTTAAGTAGTATTTGCTTTAGTTCCTAGAGTCTTTTATTGTGAGTTTCAGGGTTTGAGACAAAATATAATCACATGACACTAATGCACGAACGTAGTGGGAAACATACAAAAGGTTACAAACTTAATCATGTGTTCATTCTCTAAAAACACTTGACAGAAAACATTCGGAGTATTGATTGTTTGGACATGTTCAGTCAACCATTGTCAGCCTTAACTTACGATGACAAACATTGTCACTTGATACACATGGACGTAGCAGGGAACCTGCAAAAATTTCTAAGACCAGTCATGTGACTATTCTCTACAAATCAAATCCAATTCAAAACATATACTAATTTGAGCCATGAACTCCCTATAAAAATAGGACAAGCTTCAAACACCAGTCAGGAGCAAGACAGCTGCGACATAAGCCATGTCTTTCTATTTGAACTTTTTGAAAATCAGTGTAAACTGTGAAACCAGTTAAAGCTTTAAATATATTAATAAAAAATATTTTAACTATTCTCAATGAATTTTCAACTTCTATTTTTCATATATACTAGCAGTATAACCCGACGTTGTCCGGGTGTGACTTATTACGCCATCTACGATAAGTCTTGCTAGGTGAAAATCAACTAAAAAAGAAAGACTTACAACGAAAAAACACTTATGATGTAAATATGTTCGTAATTCAAAAGACGATGAAATTAAAAGGGCAAGTTTGAAGGCTGTTTTGCATAACATTATTAATCGTACGTAAATTTCATCCGTGTAATTGGCTATACAAATGATATGTGCAAAACAACTTTTTGCACTGCCCTGATTATTCATAGCATGGTAATCCCTTTCCGCAGGAGCAAAGCGTGAATGTTTTGAGACGCCTTATGGGAGTCAAGAAACAAAAGGAAAATAGTGTAATAGATGCTTTTAAAAAGAAAAAAGGATTTTATCCCTTATATGTATACTGTTCAGTATCTATGCGTTGAATAAAATCTATCTTTCTACTTGTACTACCATACATTTCAGCGCTTCGAAAAACAAACTTGTAACTAAGAGCATAAGAGAAAGTAGGAGTTATCGTTCGTAAACGTTCGTAAGAGAAAGTAGGAGTTGAAAGGATTTGTAAAGGTTGTAGAAAGAGGAAATTTAGGTTTTATTAGAGGGGGAAAATGTTATTTTGCGCAGTTTAATGGATTTTATTGGTAACTGTGATTGATTTTGACGGAAAAAACGGCGCAGTTACCTAGGTTATGGTATTTAGAATATTAATTCCAATTGTTTTATTCAAGAAATTTGGAATTGTGTAAATGTATGACTTGGATACACAAACACACACACTCACAAACTCAGCTATATATATATAGATATATATATGTGTGTGTGTGTGTGTGTGTGAATACATACATACATATACAATGCATATGTGTGTGTGTGTGTGTGTGTGTGTGTGTGTGTGTGTGTGTATACAAACTGCAGTGCCACATGGTAGTGAGATGTGGGTCTTGAATGCAGGCGATATGCAAAGACTAAAAAAAGTGAAACTGGTAAGCTCTGCTGGATGTGTAATGTCAGGGAACATGTGCAACAGAGCACTAGAGTATTAAGAAAAAAGTTAGGCATAAGATGAATTATATGTAGTGTGCAAGAGAAGAGATTGCACTAATTTGGTCATGTGATGTGGATGGATGAGGACAGCTGCATAAAAAAGTGGAGGGAAGTTGTGGAAGAGGGTGACCTAGAAAGACATATGACAAAGTATCAAAGGCCAATCTCAAAACACTGAGCCTTATGAAGGAGATGACAGTTGACTGAGATATATGGTGCATTGGTATACTCAAGAACCTCACCACCACCACCACCATCACAACAGAATTGATATACTAAAACCAAGGTGTAACACAAAAAGCACTGGTGGTCATGGAGCCATGTAAAAAGTAGCCTTCAACTAACGGGTTATATATATATATATAT
>NC_068993.1:25983478-25984625 GCF_001194135.2 Octopus bimaculoides
CATCACAACATATTTCAACAATGTGGAAATTTTATTCATCAAAGTAAGTACCATTACAATCAACACATTTTTGCCAAGTTACAAATTTGTTTATTCCAGTAGCATAAAAGTCTGGAGTTCTGGAACTGATGAACTCTTTGAATGCATATTCAGCATCAGTTTGATTTTCAAACTCCTCTCGCAGGAAATTATCAAGGTGCTTGAAAAAGCGGTAGTCGGTAGGAGAAAGGTCTGGGGAATAAGCTGGGTGGGGAAGAACTTCATAGCCAAGTTCCCTCAACTTCTGGAGCGTCCTTAGTGGAATGTGTGGTCGAGCATGAAAAGTGATTGGCCCTCTTCTGTTGACCAGTCTGGGATGGAGGAGTAGCAATTTTTCATTCATTTTGGAAATTTCATGGCAATATGTATCTGCAGTAATGGTTTTTCCAGGTTTTAGGAAGTTATAGCAGATGAGTCCAGCAGTACACCACCAAACAGTTACCATAACCTTCTTTTTGAAGAGCTCAGGTTTAGGGAAAGTTTTCAATGCTTCATTTTGGTCCAACCACAGTGAAGGATGTTTTTATTATTGTACAGAATCCATATTTCATCGCAAGTTACAATATGGTCGAGAAATGGATTGGTCTGGTTACGGAGAAGAAACAACGAACAAATTTCGCATCTGCACATTTCTTGATTTTCACTCAAATCGTGTTGCATCCATTTGTCAAGCTTTTTTGATTTTCTGATCGCATGCAAATGGTTGCAGGCAGTTTTCTGGCTAACATGAAGTTCTTTTGCCAGTTCTCAAGCGGTTTTACGTGGACTTTTTTCAATGGTGGTCTTTAATTGACTGTCATCGATGACAGACAGGCGTCCACTATGCTCACGATCTTCAAGGCTCAGGTCTTACTTAAACCACTTTTGAGTCAACCACTCACTGGTCATTTCCCTCACAAAATGTTTCGTTGATATCGCAAACAGTTTCAGCTGCTTTACATCCTTTTTTGAAGTTAAATAGCAAAATTGCTTGAATATTACACTTTGACAGTTCCATTTCAGTTGATTGTAGCAACGGTGAAAAAAATATCGATGTTAATTCATTGATGCATTTGGGCAAGTCTATGTCTGTATTATGAGACAATTACAAAAAAAAAAAAAAAAAAAA
>NC_068993.1:25984996-26002728 GCF_001194135.2 Octopus bimaculoides
GAGAGAGAGAGAGAGAGAGAGAGAGAGAGAGAGAGAGAGAGAGAGAGAGAGAGAGAGAGAGAGAGAAAGAGTCTCTTAACAGTATTTCACAACCAGGGAAACAAAGCTACAATACTACATTCACACCAGAATGTGTATAACACATATAGTAAGCATAATGAAATGAGAAACAAATTTTTGAAGAGCAACTAATATTCAATGCATTATTACAAGGAAAGAGCAGTAGTCAGTTAAGACATGGTACTTAATTCTATGCAATAAGTGCTGTGTTTAAGGCTAACAATTGCACATTTTACTCAAAACCATTTCCAACAAGTAGAATATTATAAATGGGAGAAAAGATAGAGGACCTTTAGGAATTTCCTAGCTAGTTAAAGGGTAGCAGTTAAGAATGGCTGTACCACTGTGACACAGAATAACTACACAACAATGAGCAAAATATAAAGGACATGTATTGTCATTACTTTAAAGAGTTTTAAGGTTGATTTTGTTGCTATTGTAGTTTATGAGTGGGAGGTATACAAAGTAAAGTGTGTGTATGTGAATACACATACACCAAGCAAACACTGTACAGAAGTTCAATAAATGACTGCAGTATTGAATATACTCCACTTAAAATCAATAGTAAAATATCAACTCTGCTGTCTTTATAACAACAGCTATCACTACTATTACTGCTACTATTACTACGATGACGGCCACCACCACTACCACCATTATTATCACTAATGTAATTGTTGTTATTGTAAAAATCTTTAGTACTACTGCTACCATAGTCATTATATAAGGAACATATGAGAGGTGAACACAAGAGGTGAATGGTGAACATCCATGGTAAGCCATCTTAGTGAGAAGCAATATTAACAATAATGTGATTAAAATTAATTTCTGAAGTCAAGAACTTTTTATAGAGTGAGTAAAACAGTGTAGTTTTAGAACACCAAGAGATTTTTGGTATTTATTTCATCATGTGTCACTCTCTCAATCTAGTATAAACTTAGTTTAAAACTAAAACTTTATGCCCCCTCCCCCAGTTCAATTTTGCAGGTGGTAGATTTCATCACCCAGTTTAACACCTGGTTCTTGAATGTATTAAAGAGAGTACATTCTATTACAAGTATTTGAACCTCGCCTCCAATTTGAGGATAATTTCTACCCTCACCCCCATCAGTTTCAAGAGCCCTGAAAATGGTCAAGGTTCTATTTTCCTTCAGCTGACTAAGCAATAAAATATAAAATCAAAAACACAAAATAAACTGGTGTCACGTCAGTCTCATAAAATTATGACCTGTTATTATTATAATGGGACTTGTAAATTCAAATTGAGAACTTCAAACATTTCAAGGATCTTCAATAATCTTGATTGTATAATCATTGTCATTGATCAACTTCGGTATTACATTGGTACTATGGTCAAGACAAATGTTAAAGCAGAGCAATAATATCAGAATGATAGACCCAAGTAGATATTAAAACAAGTACTCTATAGCAACTGCAATGGTCATTCCTGAATGAGATTAGTAGGTCAGTGCTAAAAAGAAAGTAAAGCTCTAATGGTCAACTGAATAATAAGTCAAATACCAAATAATATCAATGAAGCAGCAGAGTTAAGTATATATATATATATATTGATTTCAAATTTTGGCACAAGGTCAGAAATTGGGGGAAGGAACTAAGTTGATTAGATCAACCCCAGTGCTCAACTAGTACTTATTTTATCGACCTTTCGTGGAATTTTAATTTAGAATGTCAAGACAGACAAAATGCTGCTAAGCATTTTGCCTGGCATGCTTAAGGATTCTGCCAGCTTACCACCCCTAAGGTGATTCTAAATATTGATAGACAACAGTTTAAAACTAGACCACAACACCACTAACATCCTCTCCTCAGCTATTCTCACTATACACCACCTACTTTTACACCACCACTACTGTGATAAGATTTTTCATCGAACATCAGCCACCACAGTAACTGTCACCACCATTCACTGTTGCAACAATCAAAGCACAATATATCCACCACAACCATACATGATGCCCCCTTGCTATTATAGTGATCGTGATAGAAAATGCAAGAAGACTCTTAAGATGAATAATGTAGTCAATAATGTGTGTGTGTGTGTGTGTGTGTGTGTGTGTGTGTGTGTGTGTGTGTGTGTGTGTGAGATCATGTACTCACATGTGGTGTGTCTGTGTGTGTGTATGTACATATAAATATTACTATTAAATCAGAGAGATTCTACCCACCAGAAGTTACATTATAGTAAAGCAGACAATATTTCATATTAATAAATATAGACTTGCCCCACTATACAATACAATAATGTTTACTATAACATACCACACTTCACTATAACTGCATCATGAAGCACTATGCTATGACATATCACATAACACTATTTGAACATTACACTGTGTGTAACACATTACAACTGCACCACGAAACACTACACAATGAAGGCTAGAGTTTTCATCAATGAAAGATTTTCCTGGCAGACACTACTTGCCATGTTAATAAGAAATCAATACATCAAATAAACAGGGTGGAGAGAGAGGGGGGAAGAGAGAGGGGGATGGAGAGAGAGAGTGGGGAGGGAGAGAGAGAGAGAGCTGATCCATAACTGACTGACTATTTTCCAACTGATACTGCAGAGCTGTCTGGTGGATTGAGGTTACAGATTTTGGAAGCGCAGCATTAGGTGAGAGAAGAAAGGAAAGAAAGAGAGCAGTGTGCCAACATAGAAGTGAGAAGGAGAGTAGAGCATGTCTGTTAATGGAAGTGGAACTTGCCAATGTTTAGCTGTTGGCCTGCTAACAGAACAGCTCTAGACATGGCTAATCATTTCTACCTTCAATGGAATAATAAACTCTCAGATATATTAGGAAAGGCTAACACTTGTATAGAAGACAGTTAATGATAGATATTGAACTATATTTAAACAGGTACATACTCAACTTCTCAAGTAAGGTTAATGTTGGACTGATACTAAACCTCTAAAATATAACAGTTAAAGCTGGCTCTTGTATCTAGAAGAGACTCACTGATTTTGAATGCATGTTGAATGAGGAGGAGGAGAATTGAAATGTTTGATATAGTAGTAAAATAAAAACTAGATTGTTTATAATTGTTGATAGTTACTGATCTAAGGTTCTGAATTAAAAAATAAAAGTACAATATTTCTAGTTGCCAAGTGCCAAGTTCTCACTTAATATCTCTAGTATATTATTACAAAGACATTTCTCATGTAGAAGATGATGGCCACTACTGTCTAGCCCAGTGGTTCTCAACCATTTTTTACCTATGGACCCTTTTGATTCTTATTTTACACAAGTAGCCCCTCATAGTTATTTGATGCTTAAAAAGAACCCCTTTATATTTATATAATCAAATATATGAAACTGTATTAAAAAAAAAATTGTTAAAACATTTTATGTTATTTTAGAAGTATAAGCAATTTATTGCAGATAAATTTTAACAACAAAATCTTATATGGACCCTGGTTGAGAACCACTGGACTAGCCAAATACAAACTACTAACATATTGCGGAACTGCAAATAACACTGGCATTAAGAGATAGTTCATGAAAACCAAATGTCACTGGCAGATGGCTACAGCCAATGTTGTGTTATGATCATCTCAGTCCTATCCTATTCCTATACTTAATTCACATCAGATGTTAATCCAACTGGTTAAATTGGACACCAAGTCAATGGATTGGCTAGCTGCAGCAAGTAATATGAGTATTAGAAGTTAGCAGTAAAGGTGCTGAAAGTTGTCTAAAATTACGGTAGCATATAGGAGACACTGGTAAAACTTTATATCTTTTATCTTTTACTTGTTTCAATCATTAGACCATGTCCATACTGGGACAATGCCTTCAAGGATTTTGGTTGAACGAATTGACCCCCAGTACCTTTTTTTTTGTCTTTTTGAAGCCTGGTATTTATTCTACCAGCCTCTTTTGCTGAACTGCTAAGTTATGGCTATGTAAACACACTAACACTGACTGCCAAGCAGTGATGAGGGACAAACATGGACAGAAAAACACACACACACACACAGATACATATATACAATGGTCTTCTTCAATCAACCAAATCCACTCACAAGGCTTTGGTTGGCCAGAGGTTATAGTAGACATCACTTGCCCAGGGTACTACATGGTGCGACTAAACCCAGAACCATGTGGTTAGGAAGTAAACTTCTTACCATACAGCCATGCCTTTTGCCCATATTTTAGTTCACTACTTATCAAAAAAATCAAAAGACTCCTGAAATATTTTAACATTTTTCATACATAGCTTGATTTAGTAACTCTTTACATTTTTTTAATATTGTAGCAAATGTTTTACCAAGTGTACTTCCAATCTCTCCTAGAGGACTGAGCAAACAAATTCCAAAGCTCTCCAACAAAGGAAAAAAATGGACCCAGTCCACATGACGGTCAAGGTTTACAGAAATATCCTACCACCTACCTAAGTATGGAGAAAATTGACAACAAAAATGCCATTTATTATGAAATTAGATAAGCGGTTTATTTAATTTATTATCAAATTAAATAATAACCTTATTAATCAATTATTGACTGATGTAATTGACCAACCTGACATGTGCAAAAAATTCTTAATTGACTGAAATTTATCCCTTATTTTGAAAAAGAAAACAAAAAAAACCTTGTGGTGTCCGTTTTCAATTATTTATAATTGTTATTTACTAGGAAAAAGTAGGAAAAAATTATCGTTGTTCTTAAACTGGTAACAAGGAGTCAGAAAACGCTATGCTTACTGAAAATAAAATTGATGATTGAATCTGACACATTTGGATTGAAAAGAATCCCAATTGGTATCCAGATGGACATTCACAAGCACTATTGGAATTTCTTGAATCTTGTCAGACAGGCATAAGGGAAAGCCTTAAAACAAGTGGAAAAAGTCCTGGAATAATCTCACAAATTCCCAACATTACACACCCCAATATCTAGCTAATAACGATTCTATTGTTATTAAAATGGCGGATAAGGAAGGTGCTATCGTAATTATGGACAAAAGTGAATATATTTTGGCTTGTGCAAAAGTTTTAAGTGACAAAACTTCATATGAAGAATTACCTGTTGATCCAAACCCCAATTACAGAGAAGAACCTGACAAAATAATTCTGGAAAAGGAGGAAAACAATTTCCTTAATACGGCCAAATCCAGGATTTTATGGTCAGAAAGTAGAACACCTGCATTTTATGGTTTCCCTAAAATACACAAAAAGTTTGAAAGATTTTCTCCAATGTGCCCAATTTGCAGCAGATATGAATGTTGTACAGCCAAGATTTCAGAATGGCTGGATGGCTTTCTACTCCCTGTTGGAAAAAAGATCAAGTTCTTATATTCGGGATACTTTTGATTTTGTGTCTAAAATCAACAACTTATTTTAAGCACCAAAGCCATGTCGAGAACTGTTTCTTGGTAACCATGGATGTTTCTTCCTTATATCCCAATATTGATCATGATGAAGGGGGTGGAAGCATGCAATGAATGCCTCAAAAAACAGTCAAACAAAAGTATTCCATCAAATTTTCTCTGTAGGTAATTAAGGTCTGTGTTACAAAGTAACAATGAAATTTGGACAAAAATTTTACCACCAGAAATTTGAGACACAGTTACTGAAGACATTCAAATCCTTAAATGGTCATGAACCAATACTCTGATTACGGTTCATTGACGACGTATTTTTTGGTTGGGAAGGATCACAGGATAGTTTAATTGACTTCTTGCATTTTTGTGACAGTTATGCTAAAAACTATGCCTTTAAGTGCAACATAAAATTTACATCTAGTTTTTCAAAAACTAGTGTTGAATTTTTGGACACAACAGTTAAGTTTTCTGGAGTCAGAATAGTAACAGAATTATTTTGCAAGCCCACATCATCTCACATTTACCTCCACTGCTGCTCCGATCATCCACATCATATAATTCAGTCAAATCCAAAATCCCAATTTTTGAGAACAAAATGAATTTTTACTGACATAAGGGATTACTGGAAACATGCAAATGCTTTTGTACACTATTATGTCAACCAATTAAAGGAAATAGCAAACAAGATAGCTAAGATAAGTAAAGAAAGTTTAACCTTCACACATAATTTTAGCAAACACATCCTTTAGTGATTAACTGGCACTGAAAATTTCACTGGCATTTCAAACATGTTGCATAAAAGTTACCAAATTTTGGCACAAGGCCAGTAATTTTAAGGGCGGGGATAAGTCGATAAATTGACCCAGTGTTCAACTGGTACTTATTTTGTCGACCCCGAAAGGATGAAAGGCAACCACAGCGGCATTTGAACTCAGAATGTAAAGTTGGAAGAAAAGCTGCTAAGCATTTTTTCTGGCGTGGTAATGATTCTCACAGCTCACTGTCTGAAATTATGTCTGTGTCACAAACAATTATCATTAGTTTACCTAAATCACTGGTTTGGTGAAGATAGGTTTGTATTACAATGTTTTAATGTATATGTTTAAAAATCACTGTTTTGAATTTAATTCACGCCAGATCAACTTTGCAATTCAACCAGCTGGAATTCAACCAGTTATATCCTGAAAGTTAGGAAATAATCTCTTAGCAGAAGAGAATTAGAATCAATTGGTTATAGACAAAAGAAACTAGTATAGTATCACTTATTAAAGCCTAGTAGTTGAGGTATTAAAATACTGGTCATGGGTTCAAATCATATAACAGAATTCATTCTGCATCCTCTGAGTATCTCAATGATCAACAACTGACAGGATACCTTACCATAAAACAAATACCATATCGACATTTTTAAAACAACAACACAGCTATACAAAGACAGCAATTCAGCTATGCTAAAACACCAACTCAACCATACTAAAACAATAACCTAGCCATACTAATATAGCAACCTAGTTATGCTAAAATAGGAACCTAGTTGTAGTAGAATGTAAACCAGTTCTATTAAAACAGAAACCAAGTCATAGCAAAATAGCAACCTGCTTTACAAAAAGAGCATCCCGCCATACCAAAATAGCAACCTAGTTATACTAAAATATTAACGTAGCCAATAGCAAACTATCTATCAGGTCATCCCATAAGTTCTGTCCGAATTTTGAATAAAGAAAACAAGTGATCATATGTTATATTTAATTGAAATTTAATCATCAATGTACTTTCCTTGATTATCTATGACTTCCTTCCATCTATTTACAAGCTTTTTAATCCGATCAATGCAAAACTCTTTTGGTTTCAAAGCGAAGAATTCTTAAATGTCAGTTTCGACCACCTCCTGGCTTATGAAAGTTATGTCCCCCAAATGATTCTGTAAACTACGAAACAAATGGTAGTCTGAAGGAGCAAAGTTGGGAGAATAAGGTGGATGAGGAATTTTTTCCCAACCAAGCTCTTCGGTCTTCTGTGATGTGATCTTTGCAGTGTGGGGTCGCGCATTGTCCTGATGAAACATCACTCCTTTTCGATTCACTAAAGCAGGTCTTTTTCCTTCAAAGCTTGGTTCAAACACTCTAATTGCTGACAGCAGACTTGAGCATTGATTGTTGCATTAGGTGGTAACAATTCAAAATGAATTACTCTTTTGCAATCCTACCAGATAGAGAGAAGAACCTTTTTTCCCATGAAGTTTCTTTCTCGGTTGTGGTTGAGTTTTTTTTCCCTTTTACCAATGTTTTTTTACCTTTAACCAATGTTTACGACATTTAACATTTCGATAGAAGATTCATTTTTCGTCACCAGTCACAAGTCTATCCAAAAAGGGTGAAATGAGTTCGTGAGAATGGAGAGAAGAGCAGATGTCAACTCGGGATTTGCGGTTGCTTTCTGACAATTCATGAGGCACCCATTTTCCAAGTTTAGGAACCTTTCCAAATTGCTGAAGATGATGATGAATAGTTGTATGGTTTGAAATAAGCTTTATTGCCAATTCTTCAACTGATAATGCAGGATTTTCTTCAAGTAATGCCTCAATGAGTTTATCATCAAACTCAACTGGACGTCCTGTTCAATCTTCATCTTCAAGGGTGAAATCTCCACTTCTGAATTTTGCAAACCATCTTCTGCAAGTTCTGTCATTCAAGCGTTCTTTCCCATAAACTGAGTGTATGTTTCGAGTCGCTTCGACTACAGAGTTTACTTTTTTGGACTCATAAAGCATTATGTGCCTTAAATGCTCTTTGGATACTTCCATGTGAGAAAGGGTTTTAATCAAAGAAATTTTAATTCTATTATTCTGTAAAATAATATTTAATTAGTTTAAATGTACACAAATGCATAAAAATAATTTTAAATTCTATTAGACATTCTAAAATACTATCAAATTTCATTCAATTTTAAAAAAGGGTAAAATCAGACAGAACTTATGGGATGACCTGATATATTAAATAACTATGGTAAAGTAAAACAGGAACCCAGCTATACTAAAATAGCAACCATAGCAACCCAGCTTTAATAACAAGAGAAAACAATACAGTGAAGACAATAGAAAAGTTTTCAACTGTCTTCTGAAAGATTCATAGTTTATGCAAGTTGCTGATAATTTTGACAGTTTGCTCTTATTTTGCTGGTGGTGCATGATAGATTAAAAGAAGAAAGAAAGAAAAAAAAACAAAACAAACAAAACAGCGTATTTGTGAGCTATCATCAAAGGATGTGAATCAATGCTGAACTCTCAAGCATGAATGAATTCCATAGAAAGCAGATATATGGGGGCGAGGTATTGAATTATTGCAAAGGTAACTAGAGCAATTGTTCAAACAAACTCACAAAATCATCTGATCAGTATACTCATCAATCACCAACTGATTCAGAATTAAGCATCAAAAATGTTATGACAGAGACAACAGTCTGAGAGAATATCTGACTTTGACTATTAACACAAATCATGTGTGACAATAGCTATCAGATAAGTAAAAACCATAAACATGCAAACTAACCTGTAAAAAACAATTCGACTAAATAGTGAACTGGTTATATTGTGTAGGTCCCTATCATATATCAGCATAAAATATTGCATAATATCAGTTCTATGTACAACCAATTAATAATGTTACATATTTCTAAGATGAATTAATCCAATCAGTATTTTATCACTGTAGTGATATTAACTTTATCATTTGTGCTTTACATCACATTTCAAGTGAGATACAGTTACTGACATATCTTTATGTTAGAGATGAACTCATGGACAAGGTTTCACTGTTCTTTTCTAATGTTCTTTTCTATTAGTCTACGCAAATGTATACATGGACAAATATGGCATCAGAAAATAAAACAAATACTGAAACATCACCATCATCAAAGTTTTGGTATGTATTTTTCCATACTAGCAACAGTCAGTATTACAGCCTGCATCTTCTGCCAGGCTCATCATCCTGAGATCAGATCTCATTACTTCCACTTTCAAGATGTGATGCCTTTTCAGTTTTTTTTACTTATTGTCCATTTCCATTCAATGTTCACATCAGTTTACACCTATAATGCTAAGCTGCTCTCTCAGCAAACTAAAGTAAATAGTGGACGGGAGAGAACACTGCTATTAACTCAACTAATATGTGTCACAGAATGGCATAATGTGAGAATTTATCTTGTGAATAGCACTTAACTATACTTAAATTCCTGTCATGCTACCAGCTGCTGTGGTTTGATTTAGCATCTCTTTACTTATCTTAATCAGGGTTTAATAATGTAACCCTTTAGCATTCAGATTTCTCTGTTAAATGTAATGCTTATTTATCTACACTGTTTTGAATTAACCATGCATTACCTTAGCTTCAAATTTTGATGCTGTGATTGTATATTTTTAGAATGACAGTGTAGAGTAGGTGCGGGATGCTAGTTTTGGCTAATTTGAACACAAAACGATAGACTATTTTGGCCTTGTATAGCCAGTTTACATGCTGAAGAGTTAAACCATTGAACCATTCTAATTGCTTGCTTCTTCCTTTTGTCACTGTTATTGATATTGTTGTAGTCACCATCAAGATGACATTAGAAATGGTTAAGATAGAATTTCAGATTAGATACTTTGTAATATCAAACTTGATGTCTTCTATCTCTGTTGAGGAGCATCAATATATACCAGTACTATACACTGGTTGATACAATTTACAACACTTCTATATTTTACAAATGCTGCATTCTCAACCACAAGAGAGTATTACAATTATTACTATTATTTTATTAGGAAGATAAATAGTACAGAAACAAAGTGCTTTACCTCACTGTTCTGAGCTCAGTTCATTCCAGAATTGATATTAATCTTTCTGGGAGGTACAATGTCAATCAAATAGGTACCAATAATGGTGAAGTTTTCACACTGTCTCTACAAAAACATGATATAACCATGAAACAGGTAGCTCAAATATTGTCCTTAAGCATGGTACATTAATTATTCTTGTTTTGGGGTTGAAGAAAAAAGATTCAGCAGTTTTTTTTTATTACAACTACTGTACAAGAGATGTGTCAAGTATCTTAGCGCTAATTAGTACTATGAAATTGACAAGTTTTTGACTTACAGTCTTGAGTTCAAGGTAAAAATCTATCTGCAATAGGCCAGCATCCAATCCAAATGGGGTTATTTCTCATCTCTTTAATGCTATGGAAACAAGAGTTGAGAACAACTCTGTGGATCCTGGTGTTTTGGAAATTATTAGCATTTTTATTCTTTTCTCTCTAGTGCAGCTGAAAAAGAAGGAAGAAATTCTCACCATCTTACAATATTTGGAAAAGGTACTGCTTAACTCTCCTGCCATTTATTTGTTACCAGACAAATTATTCAATAGAATGAAGTATGGTTATTATTTATTTCCAGTGACACCAACTATTTTATAAAGTTGCAATTACAATAGTGTTGATAATTGAAGAAAAAAAATCTACAAATTTTGATTAGCTGTCAATAGTCATCTTTCATTATGAAAGAATGGAGCAGTTGTGTCAACTGTATAGAAGATATATAATTGTTAGCAGTGACTGAAAAACTAATGTTGTCAAGGAAGTTGAAAGATTACATATTTGAAACAACAAAGTTGTTGGGCAAGAAATTACTAAAATGATAGAGAGAGGATATGAGTAAGAACTATCAGTGAAGTTTTAAAACCAACAAACTTGTCCACAATATATAACTGGTATGAACATTTTAACACACATGGAATGATGACACACAAAGCTACAAGAGCTACTGATCCTGTTCTGTACCAATTCACTCAAATAAGAACTTTGAAATTACATAGACTCAAAAACAGAGGGGACTGTACAAAAGATGGAATGCAACAGAAAAGGGGGTTACATTAAATCATTTAAAAAGAAAAGCATAAAAAAAAAACAGATGATGATGATACAATCTTCCTGATATAGGAAAACCTCTAGGGCCAATCAAGAAACCTAACCATCCAAGATCTCCCGAAACTTCAAAGGCAAGTGCTTTCTCTGTCATTCTCCAACTGACAGGTTTACTTTTAGAGTGATTCTCATACACTCTAACCAACTTCACACCCTCTTACCCACTTTCCAATAAATTCCTTCAGAAAGCTGCTCCCTCTCCACTCCCACGTCCCTTTTCTAGTGAAAGTTGAAAAAATTGATGAGAACTTTATCAGAGAATAAAGTCTTTGCTTTCGTACAAGTCAACCTTGTCCAATACACAATCTCTTTCAGTATAGACACCAGGCAGGGGAAAACTGCCTAAAGGAGGGCAGTGGGGAAATCATCACAGTGGGCTCAGCTGACATCTGGACCTGTCCTACATGTGACAGCAGCATTTCAACAAAACTACACAAGTCAGCAATGCCCAGAGATCAAAAGAGTACATGCAGAGCAGTTTTGTTTACAAGCATCTCACAATGGCCTGTCTGATGGCACTTCAGTGCTTGTGTAGTTTATTGCAACTTGTTACGTAGCACTGTTAAACCAAGGACTTCTGGAAATAATCCAAAATAATCAGTAGTCTGAAAGGTCTGGAACAGACTCACAACATCCAGTCTCCACAAGAATGTTATCACTCTTTCCCACCAATAATCCGCTACAAATCCCTAGAATGGAACATCCACAGATCCCATTGCCTGACTGGCAGATGAGTGTTTGATGACATTTTAAATGCCAGGTACCCAGTTTCCATTACTGCTTCACTTAGGACTGTTGCTCTGTCAAGAAGATGAGCTACAGAAAGACATGCCTCACAAATACTAGTTCACAGTCGATGAATCTCTGCAGGTGGTGCAGCCTCAGAGTGATTTGATTTTGGCCCCTACTACTGTCTCAAGTTCCGGTAAAATGGTGCTAACCCTCTGCAATTTGGTGGTACAGGACACCATGATGATGATTTCTGCATAAGCCAATATGGCTCTCCCAGATCTTGATCAAGAAGGATGCTCTCAAAAGTCCCAACTTCTTCAGCAGTAGCTCTAGTGCTGGTATATACTCAAGAGGAAGAGAAGAGGCAGCCTGATCAAAAAATGTCTGTGATGTAGAATGGGTCCCAAGAGGTGGTTGTTTACTTTGACTACCAAGCAGGTGTTGCTGTGTGGATTGCAAATGGGCTGCTGTTATCAACTTTTTGCAATACCTTACATCCTTTGCTGAGATCAGTGTTGAGTTATTGTGATAGGAGTAATGCAGTCCATTCATTCTGCGAAGCACTACCAGCCCTGAACAGTCAAATAAAGTGCTGCTCGAACACTGCAAACATCTGCTTAGAATCAAAATATGCCTACCGAAGTCATCAAAGACCTAAGTGTGGATTTCTTACCACATCATGCCCCTTCCACTCTACATTTCAGGCAGCCTTTATTCCCTCATGTTTTAGCACACAAGCCTTAGCTCTGACATCAGAGACTCTGTGGTTCATATTGAAAAAAAAAAAAAAAAAAATGTCAAAGCCCATCCTCACAATTAGCACATCAGATGTAACACTTTTACTAATAGCATCTTCTATACTCCAATCTAATCGACTTCTTCAAAGCAACCAACCACCAGTTGTTGATGACTGCTTCCATCAATCTCCACTTGACTAATTCATTAATCTGATCCTTGTAGTTATTTTGAATGCTGGTAAGAACACATTCAACCAGGTCCTTGTCTGTGGGTCTTATTTTAATCAACCAAGTCGAACTGTGAATATCCAATGTTATCCTTATCCACTAGCTTAACAAATACTCTAACTATCCACATGGATGATCCACTGTGGTTAATCCATGCCCACACTGGCACATGTAGGAAATGCAGTTGGCACCTTGGAAACATCTGAGCAAGTTTTTGAGGTGGATGCATCTCCTTCCCTTATGTGATAGTCCCCTTTGTGCATCTGAAAATACAGTTCCAATCTCCCACTAGTGATATTGATTAAGATGTCCCCAGGAAAGCTTCTAGATGTCTGAAGAAATCAAACCATCCTGCTTCACTTGAGGCTTATCGAGTATTTCCAGAACAGTTTCACCTACTGCTGGCAAAATTGCTGCTATTGGTCACTGGATGCTTATTTCTGACAGCATATACAAGGCTTGGTGGCAGGTAATGAGTAAAGGAAAGCTGCCTACCCTTCCCCCCTACACACAGTGAGGGCTCATAGAAACAGAAGTAAGAGTATATGTCAGAGAAGTTATGTGTGGAGTTATACAAATAAAAAGTTTGTTATATTTAATTTTAAGGTAATGAATGATTTTTCTTTTGACAATTAGTATTCATTCCATCATTTTGAATAAGTACCAAGGAATTTCATAAAACTTAATATAGGCGTAGGAGTGGCTGTGTGGTAAGTAGCTAGCTTACCAACCACATGGTCCCGGGTTCAGTCCCACTGCGTGGCATCTTGGGCAAGTGTCTTCTACTATAGCCTCGGGCCGACCAAAGCCTTGTGAGTGGATTTGGTAGACGGAAACTGAAAGAAGCCCGTCGTATATATATATATATGTATGTATGTATGTGTTTGTGTGTCTGTGTTTGTCCCCCCAACATCGCTTGACAACCGATGCTGGTGTGTTTATGTCCCCGTAACTTTGCGGTTCGGCAAAAGAGACCGATAGAATAAGTACTAGGCTTCTAAAGAATAAGTCCTGGGGTCGATTTGCTCGACTAAAGGCGGTGCTCCAGCATGGCCGCAGTTAAAAGACTGAAACAAGTAAAAGAGTATATGTAAGCCAGAATTCCTGATATTACCCAACGCTGCCGGTCATATGACGAGTAACACTAATAATAACGCTTTCTTATTTTGGCATGAGGCCAGCAATTTTGATGGTGGGGAAGATTGGTTGACGCCATCGATCCCAGTACTTGACTGGAACTCTATTTTATCAACCCTGAAAGAAAGAAAACAAAGTTGATCTCAGTGGAATTTTAGATCGGAATGTAAAGAGATGGAACAAATACTGCAAGGCAATCCGCCCCCACCTGCTCTAATCATTCTGTAGCTGTACTGTTTCTAATTTAAGTAAAAGACTAACAATTTTGTAGGGGTCGATACCATTGACCCCAATACTAGACAGATACTTTATTTTATCGCCTCCGAAAGAATGAAAATAAAGCTGACCTCGCAGGATTTGAACTGGAATAAAAACCACGAGGCATTTTGTCCGACGAGTTAACAATTCTGCCAATCCATCACCAAGGTTAGTTTTGTAAAAGAACAAAATTGATTGGTAGAAGAACATGTGGATGGAGACAGAGGTTAATATGTGACTCGGTACGAAAGTAGACTTGTCCAACGTGGAAAAAAATCGAACATAAAACGAGCTATTTCCTAACTAATACAGCCAAACAGAAAACACATTATTAACATGTGACTAAATATGAATTGAAAACAAAGATGCGAAATCATTCTATCGTTTTGAACACTTAACCTCTATCAAAAAAAAACATATAGCTTCTGAAACCAGATATAATAAACAATGATAAAACATAATATAAACATGATGAACATGCCCGAAAAATAACGGAGCTAACCACAAATTATATAGTTAGGCTTCGTTATAAACCGAGATTTATGATTAGATTTAATACACGTGTACACAATTGGTTACACACTACATTTCGATAATCTGTGCAAAGAATTAGAAATATAACAACAACAATAGTAAACAAAGAAAATGACAATATTATGTGAAAAAGGTATTGAAGGCATTTAGTAAGATGTAGGTTAAATTCCTATTGACGATGCAGTTAGTAGCTGCTGAAATCGACATTGATGGAAACATGGGGAAGTAATAGCTGCACTTGCACAATAACGAGTTGCTTCCCCTAGCATTGTCGCTTGTCTCGCGTTCTTTTCTTTCACGATCTTTATTTGGTTTAATTATATTTTCATATCCCTCCTCCTACATGGGCCTCCTTTTCACCATCACCGACACACACACACACACACACACACACACACATACACAAATGTACAAATTTCAGGCACACACACTCTCCACAAACATACAATTCTTCCCCTCATTCATATATATCTCTTTACGTAACTACACATAACCTTTCCCCACCACCATTGTATCCTAAATCTATCGACCTGCACACACACACACACACACACACACAACACCTTCACACCTATCTACCTGGCTGCCTTTCCGCAATGACCCAACTTGAAGAGACAACACACACACACACACAAGCAGACGACTAGACATGTCTGCTTCGTGTGTTGTCTACAGCCACTGATATTAATAGAAGTCCGTTTATATCAAGCATAGCTGGTGAAGGTGATCAAGTGGGAGTTTTGGTTATTTCTTTCATAACTCAGTCAGTAGCTGTACCATTAACGATCATTGACCTCTCTAAATCTATCAGCAGGCAGCAGGGGTTTATAACGTTACAATGACAGCGCTCTCGAAAGACGGCGGCATTGAGACGCAGGAAGACAGAAAGGGGAAAAGAAACAGAAATGTATATTGATGAAGAGAGAGAGGAAAGGATATGAATGGGCAACGATATAGAGTGTGAAGAGAGAAAGCGAATGAATGGGGGGGATTACGATGTGGGTATGGTGAAATGAAAAGAATCAAAACTGGGTCACAAATTTACAATATAAACAATGATTGTTTCTGGCTGAAATTGTCCTTTCAAATATACATTTAAGTTTACTAACAGTTACTTTTAAGAAGTCGATCGGTCCAGGAAAGTTTATGATAAAACCCCCAAGACTTGAACATGGAGAAGTAAGGTAACGATGAATTAACGCATGAAATAAATTACAATGTCAGTGCTGATAGTGACTAAGGTGGAAACACAGACACACACACACAAGTGGGTGGACAAACGAAGGAAGGAGGCATTCAACACATTTGGTAAGAATATATATATATATTAATATTTAATAACAGTATGATTAGATTCTATGCACCCAGTCCTCCGTATACATAAGAGCACGTACACACACGCGTGCATAAGTGAGCTGAAACATCGAAATCACTGTCAAATAAATATAAATAAATATGGTACCCCATTGGAAAGCATAGAGTAATCTTCAATATAATATCGAAGTTTCTATATATAACTTTACATAAGAAGAAAAAACGTGTGAGTGTGAAAATACACATGAAATGAAAATGTGCTCTGAGGAATAAACTAAGAGTGGCCACTGGCATGTATTTTTTGCACAAGATGAAATGGGGTATATTAAGTAATAAACAAGATAAATTCTATATTTATTGAAAGTCGCTCAGCTTCCAGACAGGGTAGAACAATTGCTTTCTTGCAATTGGTACAAACCCAAATGGGAAAAAAAGACAATATCAAGAAGAAAAACTCTCTAAAACTGACATGCCATGAAGAAAATCACAGGCTGTTAGTCTGAAGACAAGAGTACACCTACCTAAAATGTTTCTGCCTTAATAGGCATCTTCAACACAGTACATGTCTTACATTATCTCCAGCAGATAGAATACTTAGACATATACAAAGAGTAAAGTATAATTTAAATACATTGCATCTATCTCTCTATCTATCCATCCATCCATCCACACACATATAAATATATATCTATATAGATACACACAAACATACACATACATATGTATATATGATAGATAGATAGATGGATGGATAGGTACATATATAAGCACGTGTATATGTATAGTACACACATGTACATAGACATACATATGTAAATACACACACACACATACCAAAATTCATATTTTTGCTTGGAGGGACTACATCAATTGTACAAATGTTTGTGGACCCTCTGCCACTTATATGCATTGGAGGGTGCACTGGACAAATGGAACAATCTTTGAAATTGATGTAACATCCACCAACCACCAGTTTCTTGATTGAGTCTGCTAACACAGGAAACAACGCAGGGTTTGTTATAATCTATTTTGATGATGAGAGGTTAAAAAAAACATGCAGTAAGAATATATGTAAAAATAAATAATACAACTGTAGAACCATCACAAGTTTATATACAAAACAGATTACATAGAAAATGTAAACACATGCAAAACCATCAAAGCAACACTTGAGTGGTTCTTGAATTGATGTTAAAAAGTGTGCAATTGTTTTCATCCTTAAATTTTTTGGCATGAGAATTTTATTAAATGAAGGCTAATGTCTCTTATCTTTTACTTATTTCAGTCATTAGATTGCAGCCATGTTGAGGCACCGCCTTAAGAATTTTTAGTGTAATGGATCAACCCCAGAACTTATTTTTTGTCAAACCTGGTACTTATTCTATCAGTTCTTTTGCTAAGTTACAGAGACATAAACATACCAACACTGGTTGG
>NC_068993.1:26003132-26008132 GCF_001194135.2 Octopus bimaculoides
ATATATATATATATATATATAAGGTGCAGGTGTGGCTGTTTTTGTAAGAAATACACATCAGCATATAGGTATGATTGCATGGTTAAAAAATCTGCTTTGTAAGTGTGATTCTGGACTTGTTCAAGGTGTAACTGAAATATGATATATGAAAACTATGCAGAAGCCCAACAGATACACACACATACATGCATGTGTTTGTGCATGCAAATATCTATTCATCTGTTCTTTTAATGTTTTTATAGATTGGACTGTGGCCATGTCTTTAGCTGTTTCAGTTTAATTACATCCACTTCAGCTATTATTTCAGTATAGTCTTTATTTTATTGATCTATGATTATCAAATTGAGGAGCTACACTTTTTAACACAAAATTGTTATTTAGATCAGTAAAGAAACATGATGCACTTCTACCTATAAGATGAAGAAAATACTGGGGAGGGGCCATTTCCCATTATGTTATAACCAGAGTTTGTGACAAGGCAAAATGGTTAGTGGCATTTCAGCCATCTAAATTCCGCCAAAGTTGACTTTGCTTTTCATCCTTTCAGAGTTGGTAAAGTAAAAACCAGTTGACCATTAGGGTCAATTTAATCGACTTTGCCCCACCCCTGAAACTGCTGGCCTTGTGCCACTATTTGAAACTAATATTACAATGACCTTAACAAAATCCTAGGATAACTAATCTCTTTTAGAAAATTATAAATGAAATAAAAGTTTAAGTTTGTGTTTGCATCAGTAACACCAACAAAGATACAAGTCTGTCTAACAGACTTTACCAATCCCTTTCGGCTTGTCTGATGACTTTCAAAATGATAAACATTAAAAATACTTTGCTTTCCTTACTTATTTAATCTTTCTGTGTGCGACACACTATTAAATGGTGGTGGTATATTGAACCAAGCTGAAAATAATGAAGATTAAAAGCGATTAAATCTTATCAACTGAAGATTTCACTCATAGCTGTTTGAATTCCCAAGTTCCAGCACACATCACATTTTCTAATTCTCCACCAACAATCATTGTAACAGATAGAAAAATGTTTAATAATAAAAGAGCAGACTTCATCAAAACTAGCAGTATAAGCAGGAGTTAACAGATTCAAAACAAAAATATGACTTCTAATAAATATAATAATTCTGTGTTCCATAGGTTCTATTGTGGGTTTTTGTCTCGAATTTTAGATAATTTTCTATCTCTACACAACCTCAACACACTTAAATTTTTTTTCCTTCCTTTCAGCTTTAGTTTGGCCAATTTTCCTGACTTTATCATTTTCAATCTTTCCATCCAGCTTTAACTGTTCCAATTCCTGTGACAGAACAAAAGTACCTTAATCCCATATAAAAATACTAGTTGACAATAGAATAGGAAATGAAGAACAGAGAGCAAAGAATGGGTCATTGAGAAGAAAGGAAGCAGTCAGTGGATAAAGGCAAAATGGTCAGTCAGTTGTCTGATAAAGCTTTTTAAGAACAACCAATCACAAATGATATGAAATAAGAAAAACAAAGCCTTTTACTCCTATCATAATACCCTGCAGGCTAAGTGCAACATCTTTCATTCTCTCCTCCCTGTGCCTGTGAAATCTTGTATCCCTGCTGTAAGGCTTTATTTCCACACACGCCAGCTTAATTTAATTCATCCTTAGTCGAAAGGTACCTGTTGTTATGTCCTGTTATTATTTTATTGTATTTGTGTAACATTATTCGTTTTTTTCCGTCCTTGTTTTTGTATACATTCGCTGCTTTCTTCCAAGGGATCTAATGCTCTTAGCTTAGTTTTTCCTTAGGGCTGGCCAGATTGGAGCAATATCGAGTATAACCAGCCGAAATTGCAAATATAATCTGGATCTCAACTGATGAAAGAAAACTCCAATGACCTGTCCTTGTTTTCTTTGTATCGTCTATCTGGATGTTTTGTTGTCCTTTTCTTGTATCACCTAACTGCCTGGATGTTTTGCGTTCTTGTCCCATTTTGTATTATATATATATTATATATATCATCATCATCATCATCATCGTTTAACGTCCGCTTCCCATGCTAGCATGGGTTGGACGATTTGACTGAGGACTGGTGAACCAGATGGCTATACCAGGTTCCAATCTGATTTGGCAGAGTTTCTACAGCTGGATGCCCTTCCTAACGCCAACCACTCCGAGAGTGTAGTGGGTGCTTTTATGTGCCACTGGTACAAAGGCCAGTCAGGCGGTACTGGCAACGGCCACGCTCAAAATGGTGTATTTTACGTGCTACCTGCACAGGAGTCAGTCCAGCGGCACTGGCAATGATCTCGCTCATCTCCATACATACACACAACATATATACAGTATATGAAGTTATCACAGTTTAACAACTATAGAGCATCAATTCTATTCTGTTATGCCTCTCAAACTTCTTCACTGTAATTTGGTTTTATTTTCAGCTGTGAACCACAACTATGAAACTGTCATTCCCATCTCTACAAAACATATTGATACTGTGCACCAGTGATTCTTAAGGTTTTTTTTTTTTTTTTTTGGTAACATTGTCTCTTTGCATTTACAAACTTTTTTCAACACCCACTTTTTGCTTCATATGCACTTGCATATCTACCAGTTAACATTTATCACTATATTCCAGTTTATAGTTGTATTTTCTGTGAGTTCACACACATATGTACACACATGGATTTCTCTGTCCATGTGCAAATTTACACGTCAGTTTACACACATGGATGATGAGCTCAACAAATGACACTTATAGCTAGAGCTGACACCATTCAAGCATCAACAAATTCATATATATGCACACACATAAGGATGTGATCTAATACTACAAGTGTAATGACCTCCTTTATTGCATGTATGGAAATAACCACAAATTTTGACAAAGACTTTTGAATTATATTTTGTTTATAATTTACATGCATAGGTGATACGTAGTCAGTTTTGTTTATTTAATTATTTACATATGAAAGTCTATTATTATTGTTGAT
Source organism: Octopus bimaculoides (assembly GCF_001194135.2). Classification (NCBI taxonomy): domain Eukaryota; kingdom Metazoa; phylum Mollusca; class Cephalopoda; order Octopoda; family Octopodidae; genus Octopus; species Octopus bimaculoides. The sequence continues at coordinate 26,006,106 of NC_068993.1, forward strand.
GTTGTAATTGTAGCTCAGAATTTATCTTGATGCTCTATTTGAAGTTTAGAAGACAAACAACTGCACAAATTCTCCATACCATGACTTGTTCCCACATCCATAGACAATTGTACGCTGCCAACATTCACAAGCACTGCCATACATATAGGAGAACAACACACTATCGATTGCAATCTTCCATTACCAAAACAAAACAAATGATGCGATGTAACACATGGCTGGTTTCACCTCCTTGTCTGAGTGAATCCCTTGAACAAATGACTAACACAACATCATCACCTTCTCCACTCACTGATTCACCATCATCATTACCCACAATCCAGTCATGTTCCCTCACTTAATAATCACTGACATCCCAACAACAATTAGCATATATATATATCATCATCATATATATATATATATATATATATATATATATAGAGAGAGAGAGAGAGAGAGCTGTACAACATGCAGCTGGCCTCTGGAAAAACCAACATGTATTGGTTTGATGGGAATACCAGCTTAATTTACTTTCAAATTTCACATAAACAAATGGAGGTGGAGATGAGAGGAAGGACTTGAGCAAAGAAGGGAGAGAAAGGCGAAGGCAAGAAGACAGAAAGAGATACAAATAATGTTAGGAAGAATTATAAATAACTACACCAAAATAAAGAAGAGCATGAGGTGAGAAGCAAGACATTCACCGAGGATATTCATCACTGACACCACGAAGAGTCATAGGGTACAGATATACAGAACAGCGTGCCCTTGGTATAACATGGTAAGGTATGTATCATGTATGTGATAATGTTAAGACACATTGCCTAGACAATGCAATCATAGCATTTTCCTTATATAACAAAATATATAACACGAGAATAAACCATATATCATATGTTTACTTATGCTTTGTCGTGTTTGCATGGATTGAATGGGTCTTTTCTTACCATTTGTTGTGGTTCTTTGCCATCAAAATAAACCATCAGTACCCTTCAATAGTTTTATTAGCATAAACATCTTTCTTTCTGGATGCAAGTGAATGGTTGAGCACTCTGATGAAACAGTGTGAACAGACTTTTCAAATGATAATTTTGGATTTCTCTTTTATGAATATGGCTTTTTATTGCTGCTGAGCAATTATACTATATAATATATGAGGTAACAATACTTTCATTAGATTATACTTCTGTAATTTTCTAGTAATAATATGAATCAAAGTGCTTTTGTCCTCTCGGGGTCAATAAAAGTTAAATACTGGGGTCAATGTAATCAACTTACCGCTGCCCTGAAATTGCAGGCCTTGTGCCAAAATTTGAATCAATACGAATCAAGGTGTTTCAGAAGAAAATATTTGATGGTTGATGGTACCCTGTTACAAGCTTGTTTTACTTCAATAGCCTCATTTTAGTCATTCAGACTTAGGTCAAGTTTCTTACCATTGTAATGTCTTGCAGCTACTTTAAAAAAGTTCAACTAAAAGTTGCTAAGTACTTTAAGTGGAACAAATGTCTTAAATCTAACAGCACTACTAGCTTGTCTTTTTATGACTTATTAGATCCCTACTTATTGATGCTTAATACAAACATAAAAAGTAAAATTAAGAATGAACCAACGATGATAAATATGTCGAAAATATAGGCGTTTGTAAATGTGTGATGGTAAAAACAAATCGCAACCTCTTCACAAACCACTCTTGCAAACTATGTCATCAATGAGCTGGTGTTACAGCTGCTGTAACATTCCAAACTATACCTAGGGCTAGTCTGGGCCAGGCCAGAGTATACCCCTGACCAGACTATACCCCATGCTTACGGACAAATAACAAAGCTGTACCTCACTTGTAAAAGTTGCCTCAGAACATATGTAAAATTTTATATCAATTGATGAAGAATTTAAAGTTACATGTAAATTTCAATTTAAACATAGCCAGTTAGAATTATCAAATGCAAATATTCAATGTACCATTATAAATGCAATGGATAGGTCGATTGGAAACCAATTGACAACTCGTGCATGCTGTGCAGCACATCTGTACTGTGAGTTAT
>NC_068993.1:26009553-26016700 GCF_001194135.2 Octopus bimaculoides
ACACACACACACACACACACACATATATATAACTGTATAGGCTAGATTCCACACAGTAATGGCTGTAGACTTGCTCTTCTGTTTAAATATTCGACTGAAAAACCACAAGTAATCAAATTATATAGAACAATTTATTTTCAATGATTAACAAACAATGCCAAAAATGACTAGACCCTCTGCCTCCCACTCCAAACAGGGTAAAATTATTCCTTGCATAATTTTCTGTACTGTGTTATAATGTTGAACAATTATGCACAGAAAAAGAATAAAATGAGAGAAAATGGGGTTAAAAGGGGGGGGGGGATGTGAATAAAAATAAAAACAAAACTGTTGCAGATAGGTGAGAAACCTATGAGGATTGCAACTGTTCATAGGTTACTTTTATGTAATCTAATAGTGTATTGATTTTTAGCCTTTTTAGTTACATACAATGTCGATGGAGAGCTTTGCCCCAAAGCCAGGACTAGCTTCTGCTCTTCTATACTTGGCTTTTGGCCCTGCAACTCTGAATTCTCTATTGACTTCTTTGGACAAACATCGGCAAGTAGAGGCTTTCAGAATTTAAGCCTTTAAGTCATACAACTCTGCCAATTCCCAAAACTGTTCAACTTTTACAGCAACTTAACTTACACAAAACAAAAAGCCATCTATCTTCTTTCAACCACAATTAGCATTTCCAGCAATTTCAATTCCTATGAGAGGTTTCTAATTCCTCACCAATCACGCACAAACAGATGTTTCAATTATTCCCTGTTAGTAGATGTCTACACTCACTTTGCTGTTGCCAGCTTCTTTAGATTATACTTTTATCTCATTTACACTTTAAACAATAATTTCAAGTAACAGAAGTAATAGAATATGATTTAGTTTTCCACAGGCAATGGGTTAAATATATTTAACATCCTAAAAGTCAACCCTTGAGAATGTGCAAGAGAAAGATTGTTCAACTAATTAAACCACAAGTTGTTGATAGTTGAAACATTAACATTGGAAGATGGATTGCTGGAACAATAATTTTGAATCCAGCCAATTATTTCAAATTAACACCAGCTTAGTGGTGGTGGTGGTGATGATGATGATGATGATCACCACCACCATACATACACTTGATAAAAGTGATAGTATGTTGGTAGCTGGGAGTCAATAATCATTAGAGAAGGTCACCAAATAAGTCATAAACTGTCTCTATCGTTTCAGAAAATTATTCACATAATTAGTTTGGTCATAAGGTAAGAATAAATGTGTATCAACAACAATAATAATGATATCATCATCATCGTTTAACATCCGTTTTCCATGATGGCATGGTCTGGACAGTTTGATCGAGGCCTGGAGAGCCAGCAGCTGCATCAGGCTCCAATCAGATCTGGCATAATTTCTACAGCTGGATGCCCTTCTTAATGCCAACCACTCTGAGTGTAGTGGGTACTTTTTACGTGCCGCTGGCACCGGAGCCAGTCGGGCAGGCTGGCATTGATCACATTCAGATAGTGCTTTTTACATGCCACCAGCACAAGAGCCAGTCAGGGGGTACTGGCATTGGCCATGTTTGGATGGTGTTTTTTTACATGCCACTGGCATGGGAGCCAGTCAGGGGACACAGGCATCAACCATGTTCGGATGATGCATTTTACGTGCCACTGTAACAGGAGCCAGACAGGAGGCACTGGCCACAGCTACGATTTTGGTTTTACTTGACTCAATAGGTCTTCTTAAGCATATCATATTGCCTGACGCATCAAGGGTACTCTTAAATGGGCCAAATATGCAACACTGGCATTGGCCATGGCTGTGATCTCACTTTAGTTGCTGGGTCTTCTCAATCACAGCATGTCTCCAAAGGTCTTGGTCTCCTGTCATTGCCTCTGTGAGGCCCAATGTTCGAAGGTCATGCTTCATCACCTCATCCCATGTCTTCCTGGGTCTTACCTCTTCCACAGGTTCCTTCCACAGTTAAGGTGTGGCACTTCCTCACACAGCTGTCCTCATCCATACATAACACATGAACATACCAGCACAGTCATCTCTCTTGCACACCGCATTTGATACTTCTTATGTACAGCTTTTCTCTCAGGACACTTACACTCCGTCATGTATGCACACCGACATTACACATGCAGTACATCATACTAGCTTCATTTCTTTCAAGCCTACGCATGTCCTCAGCAGTCATGGCCCACGTTTCACAGCCGTGTAGCATGGTAGTTTGCACACATGCATCATACAGTCTACCATTCATCCTGAGTGAGAGGCCCTTAGTTGCCAGCAGAGGTAGGAGCTCCCTGAACTTTGCCCAGGCTATTCTTATTCTAGACACTACTTCTGGTTTTTCCTCCTGGCACGTGATGGAATTTGTTTTCTGTACATCTTCAGTGTTTATTGCACCTGTGCATCTGCCACACACAAAAACTATCTTCCCGGTTAACCTTTCTTTGATATTGCTGCACCTTTTATGTGTCCATAGAGTACATCGTATGGAGTTTCTACCCACACCTTTTTTACAGATCAAGCAGGGTCATCTACCTGAAGGGGTTTGTGATTTGTCAGCCTTCCTACTTACTAGGACTTTGGTTTTAGCTAGGTTAACCCTAAGGCCCTTTGATTCTAGACCTTGCTTTCACACCCTAAACTTTGTCTCTAGTTCTAGCAGTGACTCTCTGCTGATGACCTATTAGAGCAAGGTCATCAGTATAGAGGAGCCCCCAGGAGCAGCCTGTCTTGAATTCTTGTTATTGCCTGGAGGACTATAATGAATAAAAGAGGGCTGAGGACTGATCCTTAGTGAACCCATACTTCTACCTGGAATTCTTCACTATACTCGCTGCTAAATCTCACCTTACTGACAATAATAAAGTGACAACTGCACTGACATCTACAAAACTAAACATTACTATAAAGAAACTTATCACAAGGTATACTGATAAAAAACCCCATCATAATCATCTCTTCTCCCCACCCCAAAACCACCACTACTGCTGCCGCCACCATCCCCACCACCACCGCCAATTTTAAGTATTCCTCAAATCTTTGAGAAGTAAAAGGAACTAATTTATAAATAGATATCTTTGGGTTAAGGCAAGCATGGGCAAACGTTTTCAAGACATGGGCCAAATGGGACACAGCTGCACTACTAAAAAAATTCACGATAATTTTTTTTGTTAGGCATGCCATTCAGAAAATTTTGCGGGCCACAGGTTGTCCATGACTGGACAATTTTTGCAAAAGGAGAATACTATGGATTAAACTGACTCTATATGGTTTATACTTAATTTATCCAAAATCCAAATTTGATATGAACTCAGAACCAAGAGGTATAAAACTAGAAACCACAAAATACCCAGTATGATGTAGTACAATCTCAGTTATTTCAAGTTTTATCCAATTTATGAATGCTGGTAAGATAAACATTCCTTTCCTTGCACTTAATTTGCATGTGCACATGCATGCATGCACGCACATGTGCGTGCACACACACACATCCTTCCAGCAGTTTCACTTGCAGGAATTGAAATCTAGGCCTGCTCTGTCTTTGCTATTTTTTCTATCAAAGGTGAAGGTAATTTGAATGTGAGCAGCACTAATCCCATATGTTGCACTCAACAGAGTGAATTGTTAGTACCAAATGGGTTTTACCTCGGATAACTACAAAATGTGGTTTTTATGCATGCATGCATGTGCATGTGCACACACTCACTGTTCATTAGTTCATTGTTTTGGTGTTTTTGCTGATGCCTTTTTAGATATCCAATCATTCTGTTCATGCAGACTAACCCAGCTTACAACTGTTTCACAGTCGTCTTATTTTGTGAGGTTTGTTTAGTGTTAAACTCTCTACACATCTCTTCTTACACATTTATTTTACTACTTCACCTACTTAGCATTAAAACTGGCCATATCCGGCCAAAATATTCTACCTGTTTTATTTTGAAACAGGCTAGATTTGGCCTCTCACACTTACCCTCTAATATTATTCTAGGAATAAACAATCATATCACTGAAACCTGAAAGCTACAAGATAATGAATAATTAATTCAAAACAATGTGAATAAATAAGCATTACATTTGATAGAGAAATCTGAATACTAAAGGGTTAAAGACAATGAGAGATAAACAAGGCAAAAAGATACAACAAAAACTAAGATGATCATATTTGCTAGTCGTAAGCTTTCTGGGTGTTTTGTAATGTGAGTAACAAAACTTTATGTTAACTCATCATCTACTCAACAGCAAATCTATCTTCTCTATTTAATATTCATTTTTCCCAAATAAATATGTGATTAGTTTCTAACATTCCACAAACTGTTAGCGGTAAAAGATAACAAACTACAAGGTTATGACTGTTGAAAATTTGTCATCACTGAGTCGTGCCTTTACATATGTAATTTTACTGTTTGTTTTGTCTGACTAAAAAACAAAGACAAGCCTACCATAAAACTGTTTCACTTGAAATGAAGGGGATTTAAACATACTGCCATAGTAAATGTCATTGCAGATTAAACTTTAATTGAACAAACGTAGTCAGTAGATCAAAAACTCAGACTAAGACTAGCTGAACAGAAATACCACCTCTACTTCAAAGTTTGATTTTTATCTATAGGAACAGGAGCAGCTGTCCAATTGTTAAATGAGTTGCTCAACAATTCATATGCAAAAATCCAAATAATAACAACAATTGTTTAAAATTTTGGCACAAAGCCAGCAATTTTGAAGAGAGGATACATCAGCCCCAGGACTTGACTGCTATTTTATTTTCGTGACAAAAGGCAAAGTTGACCATGGCAGGATTTGAGCTCAGAACATAAAGAGTCAGAAGAAATGCTACTAAGCATTTTGTCCAATGCACTAACAATTCTACCAGCATGCCTAATAATAATGATTTCAAATTTTGGCACAAGGTCAATAATTCCAGTGGAGTGATTACATCACCTCCACCCCAAGTGCTCAACTCATACTTGTTTTACTGGCACAAAAATGATGAAAGGCAAAGGTGAGCTCAGCAGAACTTGAACTGAGAATGTAAGGACAGATGAAATGCCACTAAGCAGCCCAGCATGCTGCCTTAGCATGCCTAATAATAATAATAATAATAATAATAATAATAATGATGATGCCCGGATGCAGTACCAGGCGGTGGCTCTCATGGCTTCTGATCTTAATTGATTGGAAGTGTTATCATGTACATTGTTTCGTCTTGGTATAAACGATAGGCTACAGCAAATATTCTGCTTAATACCACAGATTTGCTTGTCAGTTGTTTGACCTTAACCAGTTGAGCATGTCCATTGATGGCTGACGATATGTGCACCTCTGATCATGAGCAGAAGTAGTGGGGGAGCATCATAGCCATGTGTTGAGAGGAATTCTTTGGGGTTTGAATAATTTACCTTTGGAAACATGGGTGTTTTGCTCAACATCCTTAAACAAACCTTATTCAGGGACCTTTTGAGTGGGATGGGCTACTCGACCTGAAGAAAATTCTAACTGGGCCCCACCTGCGAAGTCATGCGCTGTTTATCTTGATATGAGATTACCATGTTGCGCACATATGGTTGTGATGCATGTGCCTGGTGTACTCTTGTCAGACAGGTAGTCATGATGGGTATAATGGTCTTCGTACATTTTACCCCAGTGTCACTTTGATGGCATGCACTGCTCTCTCACTCAATAATAATAATAATAATGATAATAATAATGCTCTGCTATAGGCACAAGGCCTGGAATTTTAGGGGATGGGGTTAGTTGATCATATAGACTCCAGTGCACACCAAATGCAGCGAAAAGTGCTTTACAGTGGAATCCGGATGGATATAGAAAGAGGGGTAGGCCTAAGAACTTGTGGCGTAGATCAACACAAAAGGAACTAGAGAAAGGGGAACATTCATGGCAGAGTATATGTACAGAAGCGAAAAATTATGCGACATGGAATTCAATTATGAGTGGCCTATACTCCACGTTGGAGGGTTAAAGGCAAGAAAGAAAGCACAATTGATACTTATTTTATCAACCTCAAAAGAATAAAAGGTAAAGTCAACCTCAGTGGAATTTGAACTCAAAATATAAAGACATGAAATGCTGCTATGCATTTTGTCCAGAGTGTTAATGATTCTGTCAGCTCTCTACAACAACAGCAGCAGCAGCAGCAGCGATTATAATTATAAAATCAAGCCAGTTTTGAGAGTAGAGAAAAACAGAAAATAATTGGTAAAGAAAAATGAATGGTATGTAATCAAAGCAGAAATAATATTTTGAAACAATATGAATGCAACTACAGGTTCATAATCCTCTTTGCAATCCATTTCTGAATGCATTAACATTATCTGTATAAATGGTTTCAATATCAAATCTTCTCAATGGAACGGATAAATTGATTAAATTTATGGTAAATTTCAGATTTTGCATTGTAATGATTTCCAAACTTTCAGTCATAATTCTAAGTTGACACTAGAGGAAATAGCTAAGAGAAGAATTATATTGTTAATAGTTATTAAGACACACCTGAGACCATTATTTAATTGTGTTCCTATGTTTGGAGAAAGGGTATGTAATGGGTTCTACAGGGAAGAACCAGAAAAACTATCATCAAATTTTGATTTCTGAGCTGTTGCTAAGTGGAAATTGAGAATATGTAAGGTTCAAGTTGACTGCTGTAGGTTATTAATTGATGTGTACTTGTCTCAAGTCATTAAATCAATAATTAAGACTGAGCTCATGCACATTTAATAGACAGAAAATATATGCACCTTTTGCTTTGTCATAATGAAAAGTATCCTTTATTGGGTGATTAATTTCTTTAAGGTCCAGGAGAAGTAAAATAGGTGTTGTAACATTCAGCACATTTCTAAGTCCATTAATAACATAAGTGATGTAAGAAAGTCATCATGCGACAACCACCGGCTAAAATGTTATCACAGTTTGTTAAACTTTTTGTTACTATTTGCAATTACAAAGTTAATAAGTGTCCAGTTACTAAATGTAAGAGACATGGAGAGGAAGTGAGAATATATTCACATAATACTTGGTAATGTCAACATTATAAAATGACAAATACAGATACAGGTAAAAGATTTAATCACCTACAGTAAAGTAATGAGTAAGGAATTTTCTAGTTTGCATAAAACTGTTGAGGAGGAAGAGGAGCGGGGGGGGG
>NC_068993.1:26016710-26029270 GCF_001194135.2 Octopus bimaculoides
GGGGGGGGGGATGAGTGGTATAGACTGGTAACTTACTATAATTCAACCAAGTGTTTTAGAGAAAGCATCTCAAAGATGAAAAAAGATGTATTAGGTCAGTGTTCTGAGGATAGTGTAAAAGAAAACTGGCTGGGAGGGAGGGAAGGAGGGGATAGAGAAAGAGAGAATGCATGTCTGTAAGCTATGGTGAAACCAGGAGGAATGTCTGTTTAAAGTAACAGATACAGCTAGAATATCATGTACAAAATTTATTTGAACAAGAATCACATGTTGGTTCTCAAGTTACAGATTAATGTGCAAGTTTACAGACATGCACAAACACACACACACATATTGCACACAGAAACGTATTAAGACACTTGAATTACACTACATCCATCCAAAGTTTCACTGCAATGCTTCAACTATAAAGAGGACATATATCAGAAAACACAATTAATTGTAAATAATTAAGTATAGCCCTTATTAAATGAGGACTCTTAATATTCTCCTAAAATGTGCGCGTGTGTGTGTGTGTGTGTGTGTGTGTGTGCGTGTGTGTGCGTGTGTGTGTGTGTGTGTGTGTGCATGCTTCCCTCTCACATCTGAGGTATGTACTGAATGGAATACTGCATAGAAATTCTATTCAATAAATGCAGTTCCCAACTACTAATTAGTTGTTTTTGAATGAGGTGTTTTCAATTTTAATAATATTAGTGGTAAATGAACAAGTATATACTGATTATTCTCAACAAAATTAATTGTTCTTACAGCATGGTGTAATAAAGTTGGTGTTACATAACTTCTATGATCTTACTTCAAACTCAACGATGTTGTTAGATACCTTTATAGCCTAATGTCGTTACTCTACATGTGTCCTGCTTTGCTAAACATGTACGGAATCGTCACATTAGAAAGATATCTACTAACCCTGTTGACAATGATGCTACACTTGGCCTAATCAAAAGTTTAGCATCAAAAGAAGAATCAACATAAAGCCCCACTGAGGAATCACAAACTCAAGACTCCTCATTTATTAACTGCTTTACAAAGTTAGATTTACAGACTGTTTCCAGTGCACAAGAACCTAGAAGAAATATTTTCAGTAATGTCAGAACCAGGTTAAACAACAGAGACTATATTTCTAGCAGCCAGCTTTGGTCTTAAAGATTCCTTATTAAAGTAAAATTGTTATCAGTTCACATCTAAAGAGACTTCACCAAAAAGGAAAAGACCAGTATATAAACTTTAAAAAAAAAAGAAAAAAAGATAGTCAAGAGCAGGCCACAGCAATTATAGCTTGATAATCTGTCTGTGAAAATGATAAATCAATCTGAGGTAGTCATTCCAGACATTTTGACAACAAATGCTACCATCAATATGTTCAAAGAGATAAACTTCTGGTGAGTCAAGTGTATGATTTGGTTTCAATCCACACCTAAATCCTTTTTTCATTTCAGTGTTATACAGCTAATACATTTCGAAATGGAAAGAATGTCAAATCCCCCTCTCCTATAATCCAAGGCTTTGTACCTAGGAATCAATATCATTTTATAAAGGAATCAATAAAAGGAATTTATTAAAAGGAATCAATATCATTTCATATAATCTCATAGTAAATAGTACAAAGTAAATAGTGTAAGCTGTGGCAAGTTGAATTCATAGCATAGTTTCTATTCCAAAGAGTGGTCATTTCCCTCCACTTTTGTTATTAATGTCTTAGAGGAAGATAAAGAGATCACATAATTATATTCTCTAATCAGAATGTTCTATGTAAGCAATCATCATTACTGTGTGTCATGTTATATAGAAAAGATTCCAGTGACTAATGACATAATTCCAAGACAGAGACAATTCCAAAAGTTGTTACAATATTCCCGTCCTATAGAAATACACAGTACTACTTAAGGAGGACACACAACTTATATCCTCCTTGGATAGGTAGGCGTGTGTGTGTGTGTGTGTGTGTGTGTGCATGCGCGCGTGTGCATGTGCACCACATTTTTTCCTCCCCATCCTCCAGGTCTGAAGATTGGAATATATTCTATCATCCTCCAGGACACAGTATCAACGTATATATTCCTACAACCTCAATAGCATAGTACTAATATGTATTTCTCCATATTCAAGAAAGACACAGAAATAATATATATTACTCTAACTTCAAAAACACATGACTAACATGTACTCTCCCACCCTCAAGAATGGTACAGTAATAATGAAGATATTCTGTCTCTCAAATACATTGCAGTTAACTTTACACTGTAATATGTTTATATGCAACAAAACAAACAAAAAAAAACATACTAAATACTCCAAAGTATCTAGAGTTATTTTCTTCTTATTTTTTGCATTGTGTTTTGGTGTTCAAATTCTGTTCGGTTTGACCCAGCTTTACTCAAAAGATACAGTAGCCAAGAAGACAGAGCAGAGGTGTCTTGATTGTCCACTAGCAAGTTCTTATTTTATTCTGAGTATTTTGTGTCTTTAAGCAGAACAGGAAACCTCTTAGTTTGTCTTCAGCTGTTATGAATCATCATTTTGCTTGTTTAAAATGTCAAAAACTTTTAAAACTTGAAATAAAGTAAAAATTTCAAGGAAGCAATGTTGAACATGTTAAGGAGTAGGGACTTTGTTACTATAGCAAAATTAAAGCCCTAGATTTTCTTCATTGTATGTTCCAATCCTCCTATATCCAAACACTTCCCACAACAATTCTACAACACTACTGCAACACAGCAGAACAATAGAGCAACTCAGAAAACTACTTCAATACTCCATAAACACTATCCTTCTGTTTCAATTTAAATGGTAAATGGGACTCCTCCACACAAATCAACACTATATATTCAGTTGTTCAATCAACTGTACTGTGCAGATGCATATCGAACTTTAATGTACCCTTGATGTAATTCTCAAGTAAAGTCAATGTGACACCACATGACAAGACTGGCATCTGAATTTTAGGTACACATTTGCAGTTTCCATTGACCCCAATTTCATTTATAGAGTTTGTGTCAATCTGAGGCTATGATAAATTGCCCAAGATGCAATGAATGACAGGTGAACTTCTTAACTCTTTGGCCTTGGTGCACCTAACCTAAAATAAGAATAAAAGAGACTTACAAACTAAACTTAATAGTACCAATAGAGCGCACTCTAATTAAGTTCACTTTATGTGCTTCTTTTGAAGTCAACAGCCAAACTCATATATTCAAAATTCAAAAGCAGACTGGAGGACTGAAGAAATGTTACATGCCCAAATAGCCACATTGCAATCTGCATGTTACAGTGTGAAATATATTACACAACTATATAGAGACATGATAAATTTACAATGATGTGGTCTCCATCAGATGTTCAACCAGCTGCTTAAAAGCAGACCTAATCAGGATTACACAACAATTACGGCAGGCTGAAATATTTCTCGAGAAGTGGGACGAATGGGTGAGTCAAACTTGACTGCACTCCTGCATCTGAAGCTGAGAATCTATAGACAACCATTGAATAAAAGGGATAATTTAGTAAGGATATTTAATTGGCAATTTGGCAGCGATAGATGGGAAGTGAAATATTTTGTGGAGTGTAACAGAGGAAGTGACAGTGTAACAACAAACACCTTCCAACTGTTATTTCTATTATATTAGTCATAGCAACATAATCAGCTTGAAACAATCAGGATCAATATCCAATAGAATCCATAAAACTGACAGAATTATTTCATTTATTCATTTACATATTTATTCTTTTTAAATGAATGATCTGTTTCTACATGTGTGTATGTGTGTGTGTGCATGCGCACGCACGTGTTTACACAGATACACACACACACACACACACATCCCAAGTTAGATTTTGTACATAATGTCAGTCAACACTTGTATCAGAAATACATGTGCATACAAGCAAACACACACACACCTATGCACACAGAATTCAGATCCTTTGTTCATATTTTCTCATATCTATGAAGTGGTATCCACTAAATTATGTTTCATGGTTTATTGAAAGATGGAAATGCAGATACAGTTAAGGTCAGTCAGTTTTAGACACAGTAAATAGCCAGAACAACATTTGTAATTATTCTTCATATATCCCAGTATACAAGTAGATGTGGACATCATCATAAATAATAAATAAAAAAAAGCATAGAAAAAAAACTAGAAAAGACAGGTGTGACTGTTCTTCAAAGTTCGCTTTGCAAATCAGTGGGTTCCATATTTAATTCGAGTACATGACACTTGGGCAAGCCATGAGTCAAATGAAACCTTGTGCATGCAAATGGGTAGATCACAGTTTTTGGGTGGTGGTAGACTTATGAACACCACTGACTAAGTAGTTTGACCAGGCTTCAAGTGTGAGGACAATCTATGAGTTGTGGTGTCTTCTTCTTTTCCTTCTATCAGTCTTAGAAGGAATGCAAATAAAAAGAAAAAAGAAAAAGGATGTCATCAGAGATTCCCTTCTTCCCTTGACTAAACGATGAAAAAAGGAAACTTAATTCGGTGAAAAATTACTTTAGTGAAAAAGTTCCAGCGCAAATACCCCATAAGCTGAGAGTTTACATTTGCCACAAGTATTTTGTCATGCTTTGGGAGATTCAAAGAAGTTGAGAATTAACACTATTGTTTTACCTGTGTCAATTTACCCAAATGCAAGAGAACATATAATAGACTGATGCCCCACCAAGACAAAAGATACAAATTTTATCCATACAGCACCACCACAATATTTGGAATTAAAGTACTGGATTGAAAGGCGCAAATATCCAGTTGAGATATTTGTTATTTATTCACAAATACTGAAACGTCATATACATCTAGTGCATTAACAGTGACTGAGAGCTCATAGCTATAATGTCTCCCTTATTTACCAAATTAAAGGAAAACAACACTTATTCTATAACTGCAGTTAAATGAAGGAAGTGTGTGTCGGGAATAATAGAACATATCACTACAAATATGGAATAAGCAAATCCACTGTTCCAATTTTCATTGATATGAGAAAACTAATTATTATATCATCAGAAGTGCATATTAAGCATCAACATCACATTGAAGCACTTAACATCCCATCGGAAACTTACTAGGAATTTCTATATATTATCTTCATTTTATTGTTTACAATAAATTTCATCTACCTTTGGATCGATAGTGATGAACGTATAATGAAACATCAATAGGTGTTGGGTGACAGAATTTTTGTAAGTCAAACAAAACAGCAGTGTGGTGGGTCTATGTGTGATTAGCTTAATATGTAATAGATTGTGGTATACCAGTCACAAATGGCAAGGTGTATCCCTGATGAGAAGGAGGACTGAACTAAAGGTTGTTAGCTAACAAAATATTAAATATATAATGATATCATAGGTTATGATTCTGGGCTAAAAACACCCCTGTTCAGTAAACAGAATCAAAAGAAAGTTAAGAAAGTCTGTGACCATAGACACTGGCTGAACATCAATGCCAGGATATAAAATATGAACTCTTCATTCAGCAATCATCTGTGATACAATAAATGTCACCATGTTAAGAACGAGAAATTTAGACAGAGGTTAAGTCCAAATTCAAGGGACGACACTTATAAAATACATCCTATACTAAAGCAATGGCATTATACTTAAGATCACTCATTGCTGGGTTTATTTTAGAGATACCAACCTCAAAAAATGCAACAAAGAAAAGATATTCACAGCCAAGCCCAAAAGACTGGTAAGAAAGACAAGAATACATTTGAACAAGATAGAGTTCATGGGTCATGCAAAGGAGGAAGACAGTGAGAGAAGAGTGATAAATACTAAGGTGGTTGATTCTTAATCATCCACATTTACTAGGAAAGGTGTATCATTCTTCTTCTTTTTTTGTTTGAGGAAGGTTGTAAATTAATTTTTTTAAAATCCAATTAAAAATCCATGGTATCATAAATTCACTGATACTTGTGTAGCTAGTTTGATTTGGGGATATATTTCAGTCAGTTTAAATGAACTTGGAATTATTCAGAGGTCATATATTATATTAGATGAATGTGTAAGGTAGTGGGAGAAAGTCTTGTTATGCATGTGTGGACTTTTATATTTCTATGTGCTTATATGCATTATTATGTACATATGTTTGTTAAAACTGTGTGAATTTCAGTGTGTGTTTATGTGCACACGCATGTGCATGCGTGTATGTATGTACATGTGTGACTCAACATGAAAAGTGTAAAAGTGAGCCATTACCACCACCACCACCACCACCACTACCCCCACTGCTACCACTACCACTCAAACATGTTGCTGAAGTAAAACAACAACAAAAAAAATAATAAAGCTACCATATTGCAAGACATCACACCAGTTGCATGATAGTGCAATAGTTGGAAGTCTAGTCACTAATGGAATGTATGCAGAAGGGAAAGAGAGTTGATTGAAATGGTATGTTGATGCACTGGGTATCACAACGGTAGATTCTAACTACAACAACAAATTCTGTAACAATAAAAAGCCTTTCATGATGAATTGAAAACATGTTTTCCTTTCATGTTAGTAAGATAGCTCTTTCTCTCTATCTCACTCTCTTTCTCCCTCTCCCTCAGAAAAGGCCCTCACCCAAACACTTACTCTCTGTAATGTGGCAATCAGGTCTCCAGAGACTGTCTACCCTATCTAATACAGAATCACACACGACATACAGATCAAGTCTAGCCTTACAGACACACATACATGCACACACATTCGCATGCGCACACACACACACACACACTCACAGAGCATATGTGAAACCAATATATATACAAATCAATTCTAAATATATATATAAACATATACATACATACACTCCCTCAAATCAATTCTTCCCCCACATACACATACCTACACATAAATCAATCCCCAGCTCCACATAATTACAGTTTTTATCAGGTTTAGTTCTCCATATTCTTCCCCTGTTCCACATTGCTACTTGTTGGCTGACAACACACACACATATGCAGACACACACAGTTGCACATGTGCAGGCCACATGCAAAAGTTGGCTGACAGACATAAACCCCATGTGCATAGACACACCTACACAGAAATAAATAAGCATACACTAACAACAAAGTTAAAACACAAAGGGAACACACATATATAGACACATACACAAATAGGAGAAACATAAACACAACCACATGCACACAGATACATTCAAATTCAATATACACACTACAGACATGCATAGATATACATATAAATTCAACAACTACCACAGAAACAGAAAGAGAGAGAGAGAGAGAGAAGAAGAAAGATTTCTACAGAATACATGAAAAGCCATTAGGCTTCCCAGTTTGACCTAGCACTCTTCCCAGAGGGAGCCAGCAGAACACATAGCAAGTCATGACAATACAACACACAACAGCACCTTTGAAACTGTGGTTAGGGTTCAGTATCATATCAAAACTGGCTAGGTCAGCAGTAAAGGGAAAGAGGTTTCGGTAAATTACACAAAATTGGTGATATAAAGTAGACAGGGGAATAGAGAATAGTGGACATAAATTAGAATAGCAACCAACAGAGGTTAAACACACACATCTGTGAAGAATTAGCAAAGAAATGAGATGTAAAACAATGTTAGTCTTTCCATGGGACAGTACATATCTGTAGATTGAGGTGTTATCTCATGTTTAACACTCAATGTTGCATTACATGACTACAAAACTAGTAGTCATTGTTTAATTTTAAACACTCCATTGTGCAATACCTGTCCGTAGGGCTAGATGCCTCAAATGCTTAACCTATATAGTGCACTACATGTTTATATAGTTCAATGTTATTCTTTATCTAAAATTGTAAGAAAATTAATCTACCAAATTTTAATAAAGCAGTAGAATCTGAGGAAACTATGGTCCGTAGTGATGGTCAGCAAACAATGAAATAAACTTTATTTCATTTACAGTAGAGTCTCAAGTTTTAGTTAACTCATTCAAACAGTAATTCAAATGGAGATTCAAATTTACGTATTTACACAATACACTGGATTTGATGTTCCGTCTAAGAGTTGGATATTGCAATTGTGTACTTATTGTTAAGGTTCTATAACTGTAATTTCTTATGCAAAGTTTTCACTGACCATCATCTGCTGCTGTGTGTGTGTGTGTGTGTGTGTGTGTGTATGAGAGAGAGAGAGAGAGAGAGAGAGAGAGTGTGTGTGTGTGTGTGTATGTGTGTGTCTATCGGGTCATCCATAAATAATGCAGTTTTTCCAACTGCATGAACTAAAAGTCAGAGGGGGACAGGATAAGCTGCCTGAATCAATTTGCTATAAAAGCAGGTCATCATTTTACCTTGTCCTTATTCTTAGTGCAAGTTTTGAAAAGTGTAGTTCAATTTTACCAGTTATTTTTTTCAAAGCTATAATGGAAGTGACAAAGGAGCATATTCGGCATACTTTGCTTTATGAATTCAATAAAGGCAACAACACAGTGGAAAGTGTGAGGAATATTAATGCAGTATATGGGGATCAGACAATAAGAGTAAACCAATGTCAACGGTGGTTCCAGAAATTCCAAGCCAGAAACTACAGCCTAGAAGACAAGCCTTGTCCTGGAAGATCTGTACAGCTTGACGAGGACGTCCCGCAAACCCTGGTGGAACAAAATCCCATCATAACTGTTGAGGAACTGGCTGAGAAGCTTGGATTTGGTCATTCAACTATTCATCGACACCTGTGTGCCATCGGAAAAGTCAGCAAATTGGGTCAATGGGTTCCTCAAAAATTTTCCAAGTCTAACCGTGTGCAGAGAGTTAATGTGTGCTCTTCTTTGCTGTCACATATCATGAATGAACCTTTTTTTGGACAGAATAGTGACTGGTAACAAGAAATTGGGTCTCTATAGAAATGTCAAGCGCTGTAGACAGTGGGTAGGAAAAGGAGAAACACTGGCACCCCAGGCTGAAGAAGGTCTTCACCCACATAAGCTGTTATCTGTTTAGTGGGATATGAAAGGTTTAGTCCACTTTGAACTATTAAACTCAAATCAAATGATAACAAAGGAAATCTACAGTGTGCAGTTTGAGCAGCTTAAGTCAGCACTAGAAGAAAAACGACCTTCAAGACAAAAGGTATTCTTCCATCAGGATAATGCTAGGCCACATAGAGCAAGGATGACATTCCAAAGGCTGGAGCAGTTTGAATGGGAAATGAAGCCCCACCCACCAAATTCACTAGACATTACCCCCATCTGATTATCATTTATTCCCCAGTCTTCAAAATCATTTTGATGGGAAAAAATACGAATTCTGTAGACAAGGTCAGAACAGTACTGGAGGAGTATTTTTTATTATCGACAAGTGAATTTTGGAAGAGGGGCCTTGCAAGTCTGCCATATAGAAGGAAAAGAATTGTACAAAATGAAGGAGAGTATATTTTAGATTAAAAAAGAATTTTGTTTATCTTAATTTTGAAAAATAAAAGAAGTATAAAAAAAGCACATCATTTATGGGATGACCCTATTGATCCCAAACTAATGCTACAACAGGCACTGAAAAACTCATGAAACTCATCAGTTTTACAGTGCTGTCACTGCTTACTTATAGCCCTACTACTCTTCTGTTAAATCAACTCCTGCAGTTATTAATTACAAAGAGTTGAAGAATCTATTATCAGTAATAACTACAGTACACAGAGAATACAGTTTCAGGCTGAAGGCTGCCATGTTTACAACCATTTTATACTGGAAACATTGGTCCTCATCTGTCCAGTTGCTGAAGATAAAATTTGAGTCTAATTAGAAATTTGTAGCATCACCACTTTTGAAACCTAAGTGCCATAAGCATCATTCAGCTCAAACATGGCCACAGACTGATTGACTAAAACTGGTAAAACAGTACACACATTCCAATATATATGCTTGTTTACACACACACACACACACACACACACACACACACACACACACACAATTACATAGATATGCATTTATAATAAATATGATTATAAGTACAACACTTGCTGTCCTCCATCCTGGGCCAATTGAATAAGTACCAGTAGTATACTGGAGTTGGTTCAATTGGGTAAACACAAAAACTTGGCCATGTGCCTAGACAAAAACCAGCTATCATTATCATTATAATCATCAAGCAAGCCACATGACTCAACAAGCTCGGTCCATATTAATATCTTGTGAACACGAGGTTTTTATGTGTGAACTTGTAACTTTACAATATTTTCATACATTAACTCTACTCTTTTGATATTTCTATCTATTCATGTTTACTTTTAAGCTTCTTCCACATTAACACGCTTACTCAACACTTTCTATTTTCCTGTGAAGTTATTGCATCTACACATACATATGTATGTGTGTGCGCATGTGTGTGTGTGTGTATGTGTGTGCGCGCGCGCGTGTCTATGTTTGCTATTATTTTTTTCTTTTAATATCGGAAAAAAGGAAAAATATGACATTAAGTATCATAGAATATACTTTTCAATAATTGCTTCCAAATTTTAATCATTGTACTAGACATACTTTTGTGTATTAAATAAAGATTTGGTGTACATGCGTGTATATCTAGCTACCATATATATATATATCTATATATATATATATATATATATATATATATATATATATATATATATATGCACACACACAAACACACATATCTGTTGGTCTGTATATCATATTTATAGACACACACACATACACCTCTTGCTATCTTTATATCATATCTGTATCTACACACACACATGTATATACTGGCTACTGCTTACACACATATATACATGTCATGTTTTGATGTATGAGACTGTGTATAACAACTATTATAGAAATACATACACATCAGTGCACACACACACACACACACACACAAGCATACTTACAGAAACACTCTTAAGGTAATAATAATAAAAAAAAATATTCATTCAAATTCATCAGTTTTTTTCTTTCTTTTTTTCGTTGATAAAATATCTATCATGAAATAAACCAAGTGAATTAAAAAATCAACATAATAATCTCAATAATAATAAACACGATGATGCTGATGATGATGATGATAATGGTGATGAAATTGTTTCGAATGAATTATTGGATTGAAAAGCAAAGAGTCATTAAAGCTCGTTATATATGATTTCAATTTGAATTATATTGCACTTCTAATCTCACTCACTTTGATTACAACTTGCTATTTTCTTTACTTTGCATTACCACCATTTCTTTTTTTCTTTTGTAAATAACGAACTGTGCGGTTATTAGTAGCTCTTTTATTATTTTGCTTATAATAAACAGTCAATATCTTATCCCCATTATTATTATTGTCATTATTATTATTATTATTATTATTATTATTATTATTATTACAGTTGTTGTTATGTATTCAAGAAGCTCCCACCAAAAAAAACCCCAAAAAAAAAACCAAAACTGGCAAAAAAAAAACCCAGAAAGCAAATGAAATAAAATAAAAAGCAAAAACACTAGTATCAGAGTTCCGTCTATTATAGTAAGATTCTAAAAGGGTTCACTAGCTGTTGTTATTGTTATTCTCCCCAAATAGTTTCTTTCAACACTTTCTATAAAGTTTTCAAAGTTAAAACTGCACAGAAACATTTTAAGAAACAACAACAATTCCAAACAACAATAAATACAATGAATATAAAAATATTAGGAAATAGAAGAGATAATCTCACATATACACACACACACACATATATATATATATACATACATAAATAAATAAATACACACATACACATGCTTAAACATCATGAGTATGATCAGGTACCTTGTACCACATCAGCACATCAAGAGATGTACTGATTTACAGCTGATTAGACAGAGGTAAACTAGAAATGGAATAGCTTGCTTAAGGACACAACTCTAGGTGCGATCTGGGGTACACAGCAATCAAACCAACAAACAAGCCATGGGCCACAATCCTCCATAAAGGCAGGTGGCCTCTCACTTTCTCCTCTTTTCCATAGCTCAAAGCTAGGAGTGTCAAGGTGTCTGTGTTTACCCATGACTACACAGGTAGCTAAAATAACTAGTGAAAGTGTGGTAAGAGCCACAAGTTCATGCACATTTTGAGAGTGATGGCTTTACATTCACACACAAACACAAATATATATATATATATATATATATATATATGTGTATATATATATATATATTCTTATTATTATTATATAGATAGGGTGATAACTTGAAAATTAATTCAATTTAAAACCAAGTGGCCTAGTATATACAAAAATCGGAAAATTCAGAAAGAATAGTATTACATGTGTATAAGGGATGACCACTAGGTGGACGTCCAATATACTACAAAGAGGTCATCAATGACCCAACCACAATGAAAAATAATGTTCTACAGAAAAATTTTGCAAAGTCCACCTAGTGGTCATCCCTTAGGGTGCAAAAATGGGTATGGGAAAAGTACAACGTCAATGTTATAATATTTAATTCATTATAATTTTTAGTACATTCTATTATTTGCCACATTTTTGAAAATTTTAGTGTCATTAAACATACCAACACATTTATCATAACTATAATAATACATTTATCATATATACACACAGACACTCACACATATATATATATATATATATATATATATATAT
>NC_068993.1:26029370-26029987 GCF_001194135.2 Octopus bimaculoides
TATATATACACATACATATATATACTCAGTACCTTGTTAAGTAACCGGAGATTTAAAGGATTTACTAATTTAGAACCAACTAATTTAGAATTACAACTATCGATATAAACTTTCACCCCAAAATGGGAACCATGATTTGAGGTCCTCAACTATAAACCCAGCATATATTTGTTTATATGTATAGGTATATCTATGTGTGTACATTTGTTCTTTCATTCATTAATTTATTTATATGCAAGGACAATACGAACCATCGCAGGAATACACATTACTAAACGCATGAAATATGTGTGTGTATATATATGCATATATATATATGTATATGTATGTATCTATATTTGTATGTATATATATGTATTTCACCTTTTATGTGCATTTTCAGATTTAAAAACCTGTAACCCTCCCAAACTCCGTTATTTTCTTTGATTATACTGTTATTTCTCTTTTTCTTTCTCTTTCAATGCATGCTCTAATAAGAATATTGTACTACACCTACTAATAACTAATTAATTTATAAGTATATACATACATGTGTGTATGTGTATGTATGGATCTGCATGTATATATGTAAATGTATATATATATATATATATATATATATATATATATATATATAT
>NC_068993.1:26029997-26036158 GCF_001194135.2 Octopus bimaculoides
TAGCCTCAAACTGACCAAAGCCTTCTGAGTGGATTTGGTGGATGGAAACTGAAAGAAGCCTGTCGTATATATATATGTGTGTGTTTGTGTGTCTGTGTTTGACCCCCCACCATTGCTTCACAACCAATGCTGGTGTGTTTATGACCCCGTAACTTAGCGGTTTGGCGAAAGAGACCGATAGAATAAGTCCTGGGGTCGATTTGCCTGATTAAAGGTGGTGCTCCAGCATGGCCGCAGTCAAATGACTGAAACAAGTAAAAGAATATATTTATGTGTATATATATATATATATATGCATAAATTAGCCCTACAAACTCCTTGGGCTATCTTATATAAAAAAAACTCTCTGATGATGCCTGTATATTTATATATGCATAAATTAACCCTATGAACTTCTTGGGCTATCTTATAAAAACTCTCTGACGAAGCCTAGAGGCATACCCAAGTACCCCAATTTTATCTACAGATTTACAATACATTGAAAAGATGGAAATAACATATGGAATACTGTGACTTCTTGGCTGAAACAGCTGTAAGAAACTGCTCTTCTTTCTCTATTCTAAAAATTACTAATACTTTGCTCATGTATTCATATATTTTCTGAACTGTTTAAAATAAATAAATAGACATATTATAATGTCTAACAACTGATGAATACTAGTATTCTCTCCATTTTCTTCTTGCCATATAAATTAAGGGTAAAACCACTTGCCTAATTATTATACTCAGTAAAACCCTTGCCTAATTATTATACTCAGTAGGGTAATTGCTACGCAATAACCAACACTTGTGTATTAATTAGGTATTCTACCAGCAGTATATTGGATAGATATTATCCCTTAGTTGGTTGGATTCACAACCTCTTTCTTTGAATTTTATATATATATATATATATAATTCATAAATATATATATAGGCATCCGGTTTCACCAGTCCTCAGTCAAATCGTCCAACCCATGCTAGCATGGAAGGCGGACGTTAAACGATGATGATGATGATGATGATATATATGTATGTATAAAAATATCATCATCATTATCATCATAAACTTAATACTTACTTTTCCATGCTTGCATGGGTCAAAAGTAATTTGTTGGAGATTTTCTGTGACCAAACGCCTGGAACTATTCTGCAGCTTGTATGATGGTGACCATCTTTCTCTCTTTTTTATCACATGATGTCAAGACAAGGAGACTCACAAAAACAGACACACACACACACACACATCTATTATCATTGTTGTGGACTTTCTCAATCCAGTAGGTTGTCCCATCCACTTCTGTTACTTTTATTCCATCTTCTAACAAAGGGGTCTCAGATGTCTGCAAAGACAAGTTTGTTTGAAACATTTGGTGACATCTGAGTATTATTTCCATAATTAATCCTTTAGTTTTGAGTGAAGTTTTATAAAGTATGTTAGTATTTTCTTTAGTATTTTCCTATCAAATTGTAACACTAGCAATTACACTGGACAGGTGGCTAGTTCAACACTCACGTGTATGCTCACCATGCATTTGCAACATGCACCTGTTGCACAACATTACATGCACACCATCTTGTTTCGTTTTCCTCGTCTGTGTGCTTCATACTACTAAATTATTTTTTCTCCTTTACTAATGTAACCATTATTGTTATTTTCTTTCATGGTTTGGGTCAATTGATTCCAATGACCTACATTTTGCATATGTCACCTAAACACCATAACTTCATAACCTAAATGGCAATACATTCTTTTGGACAATTGTTTATAACTTTAATTGATCATGTCATTGTTATCTCTTTCCGTTATCTTTCTTCCTTCACTGACTGATGCATGGTTCATGTTTATATAACAGTTGTACTGATTTGATAAACTGTATTTTAAATTTCAACATGACCTCTGCATAGAGCCATCACAAGCAGAAAATAACATTTTCTCAAAAATTAACCGTTTAGCATTTAAATCAGCCATATCTGACCCAAATATTTTACCTGCTTTATGTTCAAACTGGATAGATCCAGTGTCTTGCACCTAACCTACAATGTTATTCTATAAAGAAACAATCACAGCACTGAAATTTTGTAGTTACAAAATAATCCATGATTAATTCAAAACAATGTGAATAAATAAGCATTGCATCTGAAATCTGAATTCTAAAGGGTTAAATACTTTGATTTTGGACTGTATTTTATATATGCCTATTAGTCTATCTGTCTCATAGGCTTATGTTTTATCTGAGATTTTATGGTCATACATATGTCCAGTTAACTAATTCACACATTTTTGTATTTGGGCATAAGAGGCATTCTATGTGGTATGCAGGCGAGAAGATTGCACTGGTATAGTCACATGATGTGGAAACTAAAGACAGCTATATAAAGTGTCAATTGCTAAATGTGGAAAAAACATGTGGAAGAGGTAGACCTAGGAAGGCATTGGGACAAAGTGGAGACTGACTTCAAAATGTTGAGCCTCTCAAAGGAGATGACCAGGGAATGAGATGAATGGTATTACACAGTGCATGAGAAGACCCATCCATCGTAGCAGAATTGAGGCTTTGTAAAGCCTTCTTCTACAACTCATCTTCTATTTCTTCACTTCCTGCTATACTGAACTTATATCCTCTGCATTCAACTCATTCTCTATCTCTAATCATCTGTCACACTATTTTCACTTAGTGCACTTCCTATTCTGTCTCATATTCATGTTGTACTAGGACCTCACATCTCTTTCTTTCTCTCACTCACTTTCCAGGTGGGTAAATTCATGCATTCACCTCTTCAGTAAGACACCTGCCTCTCTCCCTCTATCATAGTTTCTTATTTCTCCAGTTTGAGAACTTGGTGAGCTCACCGGTGCTGGTGCCGCATAAAAGGCACCCAGTGAACTCTGTTAAGTGATTGGTGCTAGGAAGGGCATCCAACTGTTGAAACCATGTAAAAGCAGACACAGAACCTGGCAGAGCCCTCTGGCTTGCCTGTTCTTATCAAACTGTCCAAACTCATTGCCAGCATGGAAAATGGGACATTAAATGATAATGATGATGAAATTTTTTTGTATTTTTGTTTTTGTATATCTATGTAAATTAACATATATTTGTTTGTATTTCTGTATGTGTATGAATAGTTATATGAGTGATCATTATGCATATGTTTATCAAAATCTGCATGTTTCAATTTCTAGGAGCAGCTTCCCATCATCATCATCATCATCATCATCATCATCATCATCATCATTTAATCTCCGCTTTCCATGCTGGCATAGGTTGGACGGTTTGAGTGAGGACTGGTGAGCCAGAGGCTGCACCAGGCTCAATTTTATCTAGCAAAGTTTCTACAGCTGGATGCCCTTCCTAATGCCAATCACACCATACACCATCTTGACATAGCCATGGCTAACAGGCTAGCCTTGGCTATGTCAAGATGGATTTTTATGTATTCTTCTTCCCACTTGGATTTTAAATGTTGCCACAATTATAATATGTCTATTCTACTGTAATTTTCTACATTTTTGTACAGCTGAAGATTGCTCTACATATTGCGTTTAATGTAATGCTCACATTACTTAAATAAATGGAGTAGCATGAAACGTGCGTACTGCAGTCATCTTTAAAATCCGTGTTGCTTATTTTGATTTTTTTATCACCTTGCTTTTAGAATGGTTTTTGGATAATACCATACTATATTCTGGCGCCTAAACATAAGTACCATATTCAATTTTGAATCTAAATCTAAATATATATATTTTATTTTACTTGTTTTGGCCATTAGTCTATGCCCATGCTGGGGCACAGCTTTGAAAAATTTTTAGTCAAATGAATTACCCCCCAGTACTTGTACCAAATCTACTCACAAGGCTTTGATCAGCCTGAGGCTATAATAGAAGACACTCGCCCAAGGTGCCACGCAGTGGGACTGGACCTGGAATCATATAGTTGGGATGCAAACTTCTTACACAAAGCCACACCTGTGCCTATATACACAGACACACAAAAACAGAGAAATACATGTATAACACATATGCATGCACACACACACACACACACATACATACATACATACATAGATATATACACAGACTTATATATATGTGCCTGTATATATAATTTTATGTATATGATAAAAAATTCCTCACTACTGGGTTTAAAATGGCATAACAAGTACATTTTTCTGATTTGATATGGCTTACTGTCATGAAGTACTCACAACCATACATATTGTGTAAGAAGAACCAAATGCACTTTGGTTATAAAATAGACAGACATATCATTAAAATCTCATCGAATAGAATGCAATTTGTCCAGTATCTAACCACAAATTCATAGAATATACAACAATAAGGCCAGAATGAATAATAAAAACACAAGAATGTGTAATCTCATGAAATAACAAATTAGCAGATCCACAAAACATATATCAGATAAAGAATGCAAAAATAACTGTGGAAGGTTTACTAATATGAAACTAATTTAAGCATATAGACACAGTCATGGCTGTGTAGTAATAAGTTTGCTTCCCAACCATATGGTTTGGGGTTTGAAAAAAGTAAGCATTTAACTAAAATTCTTCAAGGCAACGCCCCAGCGAGGCTGCAGTTTAATGACTGAAACAAGTAAAAGATAAATATATCAATTAAAATCTATATCATAATAGCTTGAAATCTAAAAGGATTTTATTATTTTAAATCCAGTGATGAGGATATGCATGTGCATGTGTGTGTGTGTGTGTGTGTGTGTGTGTGTGTGTGTGTGCATGTTTACGTGTCTGTTTTTAATCTATCAACATCGACACTATTTTGTCACTACTCGAAAAATGTTATGTTGTGTCGTGTTTATGTTCCAAATTCTGTAACATAGTGTTTTAACAAACAGAGATCGATAAGAGATTTAACAGACCTAGCCTGTTCAATCCACTTTTCTAGTTTACCGGGAATTGGCAGACACCAAGTTAAAAATCCAATCAAACTATATCTAGATTGGTTGATGCAAATACAGATAGATCAACTGTGTAGAATTAGGTTATTTACAAATGTCTGCTCACAGTGTTATTTTAGTTGTTGTTTTGAGTAATTTTCCAATTGTTCAACCATGAAGCTCACTACAGTCAAACACTTCTAGAATGTTTTTTTTACAACACAAAAACATGCATTGTTAACAATTGATGAGGTACTGAAAATGTTCGAAGATTCTGATAAAAATCAACAGGTATTCAATCAAACATATCCAAAGAATGTGTTGGAGTCAATTAAAGATGAAAGATTTCAAGTGGAAAGTGATAAATATGTGTCTCAAATGAGTGGACTTAGTTGTTAATCAACTAATAGTAGTTAGTGCTGATGTAATATTGATATTGGATTGAGAATTTACCAATTCTAAAAAATATTTTCAATTTTTAGGTATTTTTGTTTGGTAACTTTTTAGTTAATCAGTTATTGCTTGAGATGTGCATTTTTATGTATTATTTGTGTAGAGCTCATGTACAGACACTAGTTATCTCATTGTGCACAAAGCTGATAAGGTTAAAGACAGGTACTAGAGTTGATATGCTCAACTAAAACCTTTCAAGGCACTGCCACAACAAGGCCACAACCTAAAAATACTATTCAGTCAAAGAAATAATGTGTGTATGCGTGCGTGTATGTGTGTGTGTGCATAGCGTGTGTGTGTGTGTGTGTGTGCGTAGTGTATGTGCATGTGTGTGTGTGTGTATGTGCATAGTGTATGTGCATGTGTGTGAGCATGTGTAGTGTGCGTGTGTCAAAACAAATGACATTAAAAAAATAACACAGGAAGAATAGATTCACTAATATGGTATTAGCTTCACACTTTAATAGGAAGAGAGTAGGGCTTTGCATTGGAGATTGATACTTTATCAGAAAAAAAGAAAGAAAAGAGCCTAAGAAGTAAGAAAGAGAAATAGTAAAAAGAAAATGGAAATAAAGGAAAGAATTGGAAACCAGGCGGGATGGCAGTGCTATGGGGGGGGGGAGTTAAGGAGGAAGAAGGCAGGAATATAAATACAAATATCAAACTATAATGTGTGTGGAAGCAGATGGAGGAGGAGTGTGTATATGAACCTATAGTGGCATTGGTGGTGTAAAAATGTGTGCAAGGGATTCGAAAGTATTAGCAAAGCATATGGGCTACAAGAGAGCAAGGTAGAAAATGTTATTGATGTGTGTG
>NC_068993.1:26036596-26048943 GCF_001194135.2 Octopus bimaculoides
ATATATATATATATATATACTAGCAGAGATACCTGGTGTTGCCCATGTCATATGGAATTGAAGAATTAGACTTTTCTTTTATATTTTCTCTAATGAACAAGAATACCTATCATTCAAATTTCATCAAATTTGGAGATGAAGAATTTTAAGGGAGGTTCTTCCCTCTTTACACACCCTAACAAAAATTCTAATTATGACATATTTATCCCATACAACTCATCTTTAAGCCCAGATTCCAAAATCCAAATCCTATAAAACCCATTCAAAGGATTTTACTCCTGAAAAATGGCGCACATGAAGCTTTAAAGTGTGTGAGTTAAAGCCCCTACTAGAGGTGGGGGTCTCAAAGTCAACCAGAGAAGTTGAATTATTGGGAATCTTTTTTAACTTGTGTCTTATTTCTATTTCTTTGAAATTGGAAATATATGAATATTCATTGGGTTTGTAAAAGAGAGCAAAGCCAGAGGAAACCAAAAAACGAATGATCACAATAAGCAGTCAGCTACCCTACCCTAGTTGTTACCACTCCCCAATGTAGGATTCCTCACCATACAGGTGACGGGCACAGCCATAAGATGCATTACAGATCTATAGCAATTGGAAGGGCATGACCCAACTCAAATAAACATTAACAACTGTGTGATGTGAGGACTAACGGAAAATGAAAGTGTCACTTCTAGAGTTTACCAATGATCACTATGCTGATAGGTAACTGAACAGAATAAATTTGCAATCTATAAATCTCTTTGAATGACCAATCACTTATCTGGAAAGGCATTGAAATCAATGTTACTATCTGGCGACTATCTCTGACCTAGTGATAATAAAAAGACTCAAAGGAGGTCTGCAACCAAATAACTTTACTCAAAATATCACTTTACAACTGAATCAGTGGAGGTAAAGATGCCTCTCCTTTACTTGACAATTTATGCACCACATTGCAGAAATCACAATCTAAGTATGTCTCAAAGCAAACTCTTACACTGTTGTACCACTGAATTACAAATAATGCTCAACTTGTATCCTCAGGTGACTAAATTGTGGGAATTAAGCCCCCCTTAAGGGGTCTTACTAACCTCCTAAGAAGTTGAAATTTTAGGAATATTACTTCATTTGTATCTAGTGTCTATAGTTAAAATTTCATCAACAACAAAAATATATGAATTTGCATGGGGGTTATGGCCTCATTTATGCCCCTTCACTTCCAAACATATACTGCATTACATCCACCCTTATGCATAGAATATAATTTCCAAATTTCATAAAGATCCATTCAGTACTTTTGACCTTGTTTTGGATCATAAAAAAATGACAAAAATTTGAGGTTTTAGAATCCTCATCAGAAGTGGAAACTTTGGGAATACTTCTTGAGTTGTGTCAATTACCTATGGTTGAAATTTCATCAACATCGAAAATATATGAATTTTTATGGAGGGTTCTGCCCCCTCTAAGATCCCTCAAATTCAAACCAAACATACTGCATTAAACCCACCCTTATGCATTGAATATAAGTTCCAGATATTATAAGGATCCATTCAGTAATTTTGGTCCATGAAAAATGACCCTCATTAGGGTGTCTTAGAATTATCCAAAGAAATGGAAGTTTTAGGTATACTTTTTAATTTATTTCTAATACCTATGGTTCAAATTTCATCAAAATCCGAAGCATATGAATTTTCATGGGGGATTCTGTGCCACTTTATGCCCCCTCAAAATTGTATGAAACAGACAGCATTACCCTTCTCCCTAGGCTTGGATTTTGTGTTTCAAATTTCATTAGGATTGGTCCAGTAGTTTTCAAGTCTATAAGTAACATGTGAACACACAGGCATTGACTTTTAAATAATATATATTTAGACACACACACTCATATACACACACCTATGACAGAAGTAAATAGACACCCCGTAAAATATCATTTTATGTTTATTTTAAATTGAAAAGGTTTATATTTTTTTTATTAATTGACATTATTATGTTTCAGATTATATATGTGACTGTTTAATCATGTCACACACAAAAGAAGCCTTGGAACTGTCTGAACTTTAAAGAAGCTGTATTGTGGGTCAATCTGAAGTTGGAGGTAGTCAATGTAAAATCGTAGAAAACCTTGG
This sequence comes from Octopus bimaculoides, assembly GCF_001194135.2. Lineage (NCBI taxonomy): Eukaryota > Metazoa > Mollusca > Cephalopoda > Octopoda > Octopodidae > Octopus > Octopus bimaculoides. Next base: position 26,038,711 of record NC_068993.1, read on the forward strand.
GATCCCACTTTCTACAATTAACAGAATGATTGTGCAATTCACCAAAGAGGGGAAGGAGTTCACATCACCTCGCCCAGGTGAACCAGGGCTCTCTAATAGGTCCCTTAGCTTTGTTGAGAAAAGTGTAAAGGATAATCCTCATTGCAAGGCCTCTGACATAGCAGAACAAGTTGATGTCAGTCCCAGAACAGCTCTAAGGTATCTCCACAAATTTGGCTACTATGACAGAACAGCAAGAAGGAAGCCACTTCTTCGACTTGCCAATATCAAGTGGAGAGGCCACTAGCATTCTGGGATGCTGTTATATTCTCTGATGAGTCCAGATTTGCTGTATTTTCTGACAGTGGTCAAGTGTGAGCTTGGAGACTCTGTGATCAAGAATTTTACGTGAAAAGATTGCAGCCAACAATGAAACACAGCAGCTATTCTGTGATGATCTGGGGAGCAATGGTCAATCAGAACTGATGGAGTGTAAAGAGAACATAATCTCAAATAAATATGTGTGTATGTATTGCAGAAAGGACTCCTTCTATCTTCTCCAATAGTGAAATGATTAAAGAAGACTGTCTATTTGTGGAAGATGGGGCACCTTGTCACATGGCTAAAAAGACCCAAGATTGGTTGGAAGAGAATGGCATTAAAAAGTTTCCATAGCCAAGCCAGTCACAAGATATGAACCCTATTGAACACCTCTGAGGCATAATGGGCAGGACACTTTGTAAAAATAACAAGAAAGCATACTCAAAGCCAGCTCTTTTGAGATCATTGCATGAAACTTGGCAAGAAATTCCGCAAGAGAATATTTGTCATCTGATCAGTAACATGCCTAATAGGATCTTTGTATTGAAAAATACAAAGGGCATGTCTACTAAATATTAAATATTCACATCATAATAATTAATAAGTAATTTGCATGCATAATTTCAGATTTAAATAAATTTGAACGATTATAAGAGTGTCTATTAACTTCTGTCATGTGTGTGTGTGTGTGTGTGTGTGTGTGTGTGTGTGTGTGTGTGTGTGTGTGTGTGTGTGTGTTGAATATAGTTGAATAAGTTGAATTCAATAAGAAGGAGTACAGAGGAACATTTATTTGTAAGCCCTACAGTTGTTCCCATGCAACATAGTTCTCCAGGTGTGTGTGTGTGTGTGTGTGTGTATGTATATATATATATATATATATATATACACACATATATATATAAAGAGTATAAGCAGATTTATGCATGTAAGGAGCACTCAAAGTAAAAGTTTTATCTGAGAGTTAACACTGATCCACTGGGTTTCCCCTCTACACCATTACTCAGAACAATCCAACCAAAATTGTAGCATTTCTAACAATTTCTCTCACCTGGTTTGTTGTAAGCTGTCTTCATCATAATTACTATGATGAAGACAGCAACAATTTTGAAACCTAACAGTTTAGCAGCAATGATATAACTTAACCACGAGTGAAATTTTATCCTTGGTCAGTGAAAATGACATAGCTCATCATTGATGAAATACTTGGCTGTTGGCACACAACTTTTAGATTTAAAGAGAAAAAAAGAGTTGGCAGGTTGATGCTTTCTCATAAATCATGAGCAGCACAAATGAAAGCTCTTCCAAGTGAAAATCGAAACAAGGTCATGGACTATATTTCAAGGGAACTTATAGCTCTGTACCATGTTGAACCTCCCACAACAATAGCAACATTAATGGTTATTCCTCTCACTGCCATCCCCACCAACCCTCAAGCGCAGACTAGACAGCTCTAGTGAACCACATTTGGCAATGCCCCAACACAGTTCCAACAGGATTTGTAATTAACACAATAATCAGTTATTAGAAGTCAGCTTCAAAGTTGGATATTTTGTTTCACTATGGAAATTTCTAAAACGGTACAAAGCATCAAAGGGACGGAGAATGAGCATGAAAATGATTAAAATTCTAGTTAGTGGTCGTCCTTTTTATAGATATAGCACTATGGAATTGTTTAATGGAAAGATATAAAGACAAAGAAGATGGAGAGGAGAGAGAAATGTATGTGTGTGTGAAAGAGAGAGAGAGATGAGGAGGAGGAGGGAAGAGCGAGAGAATGCGTGTGTGCTGTACAGTTGGATAACTAGTATTTCCAGATATAAGGTACAGTGACTTAGTTAAAAAGCTGTCCTCAACCAGCTTAAGTTCAAACCCCAGCTGCCAATAACCATTGTGGTGCACTGAATGTTTGTTGTTGGTTCGTCTAGTTCCAAGAGAATTAAGATTAGACAGAACTAACGATATGCTAATAAGAAGACTCAACCACCCACTAACCCTACATCTTAGTTTTCAATGATTTTCTTCAGTATATTAAAGCTATCTACTACACTAATTTCAAACACGAGTACAAGGTCATACATTCTGGGAAAGAGAAACATCAATTATATTGGTTTCAAATTTTGGCATGGGGCCAGCAATTTTAGGAGAGAGGTACGTTGGTTATATTGACTCCAATATTCAACTAGTACTTATTTTATTGACCTTGAAGGGATGAAATGCAAAGTTGACCTCAGCGAAATTTGAACTCAGAATGTGAAGACAGACAAAATGCCACTCAACATTTTGCTTGGCATGCTAACAATTCTGCCAGCTCTTCGCCTTAGAACTATCAATTATATTGACCACAGTACATAACTGGTAGTTATCAAGTTTGAAAGGAATGAAAGGCAAAGTTAAGCACAGTTGTATATTTTTAATTCAGAACATAAACTGGATGAAATTTACCAACTATAGAGTTTACAAGAGAGACTTTGTGATAGTATGGTTAAAGTTCAAAACGGATCACTGTCTTAATACAAAAAAAAAAAAAAGACACTAAACTGAGAAGATGAAAATAGTGAAAATGGTGCTGATGATAATTATTACAGTTATGATGCTGATGATGATAACAATGTAGCAACAATACATCATTTTACTATCATTGTTTTGCCTTTAAATTTCAAAAACTGACTTAATCTCTCCTGTATTCCATATTTTTTTATGCTTAAAACTACGATGGATCAGATTGCTATATAGTAACTAGATTTGATATGTATATAAATGGATTGAATACTTGTTTCTTTGAGATTAGTCAGGTGATGTAGACATCTCTGATTGAGACCCCAGTTATGCAAATTCTGCTACACCTACTAAATGGCACATACTTTTCATAACTATGGTATATCAAGGCCTGCACATATCTTTAAATTGTATTTTTTACTGATTATGCCAAGGAAATGAATTGATTTAGTTTGGCGTAAGTCGTAACAACAGTCTGCTTGTGGATGTTATATAAAGACTAAAATATCAATTACATTTTCTATGTTTATTATTTCAGTGTATGTTTGTGTGTAAGTATGTAGGTATGTGTATGTGTATATAAAGTGTCTCTAAAGGCCTTCAGCATCAATCATGTCACATGGGAGCAGGTAGAAGCTGGCTAAAGACAGGGTCAAGTGGTGATCAGCTGTTCACAAGGGCATGCAAACCTGCAAAGCCAAGAAAACCAATATCATCAGAACTCTATCACCACCACCATTCTTTATCCACACTACAAGAGAACCTTCACGACATGGCTTGACCTGAGCAGTCACCAACATACTCACAAAGCCCAACCCCAAAACTTAGAAGGACTAGATGGTCCTCATTGCTCCAACAGATGAAGATTAATCTCTCTCTCTCTCTCACACACACACACACACACACACACAAACATACATACGTATTTGTATGTGAAGTAAAGTAAGAATTGTAAGATATATTAAAATTACATTTCACATTGTGCAAACATTAATTTATATAGAACTCAATACTTTAGGTAGATTTAAATGAGAGAAGAGTTGAAGTCAGTGCTTAACTGCTATTAACATTTGAAGCCAATGAAGATATTTTTTCTCTCCCCCTGATCTGTTGATACGGAATGAAATGAGGTTGTATCTATACAATCCAGAAAAGAAGGCACACAAATGAAACCATTTGCATCAAAAGTAAGGTCTTAGTTTACAATCAACGCATTCGTATCCAGATGGGGGTTAATATATACTCAGTCGCTCACACACATACATATCTCCAAATGAAGGGCTTCTTCCACTTTCCTAGTAAACCTGCAGTTACAGTAGACAACACAGCTGACAGTTCCCTACATAGGGACCAATCCTCTAATCATGTGGTTCCAAAGTTAACATCTTAACCGCACAATGATGTCTGCACTTGTTGAAATTATGATGATATTTGGTTGATAACTGATGAGGAAATGATCATGTTCACATCAATTGTGTCATTCTGGTTTTTCAGTATGTTCCTTTGTCACCTCTGTGCCACATTATTCTATATGTATCATCATTATCATTCAACATTTGTTGTCCATACTGGTATGGGTTGGATGGTCTGACCAGGGCTAGTATGCTGTTGGATGCTCTTCCTAATGCCAGCCATTCTAAGAGTATAATGGGTGCTTTTATGTGCCACCAGTATCTGCTATGGCTACGATTTCACTTGGCTTGATGGATCTTCCTTCTCAAGCACAACATATTGCCAAAGGTCTCAGTCATTTGTCATTGCCTTTGTGAGGCCCAGCACTCAAAAGGTGCTTTTTACATGCCACTGGCATGGTTGCTAGTTCCATGTATATTCATGTGTGTGTGTGTGTGAGTCCTGTCAACATTCTTTTATGGACAGTTTCCTTGAAGATACACCCTGGCCGTTCATTATTATCTAATTTGGCTTCAACACACCACTCTTCCCACTCACATATAGCATTGAGTAACACTGTATCTAATCCTGTTCAACCCTCCCTACAATCCTACCACTTTCAAATCCTTCTGTCTGTCTATTTGTGTGTGTGTCTCTTATATACATGTATGTATGAATGAATGCACACACATATAGGCATTTCTGTTTAGTAGGAAAGTGAAATGAAAATGTTTGAAAATGATGAAAGAAACAGTTTAGAGAGATAAATAAATACATTGATGAGGGTTTTTTTTAGCACAAGGCCACGTGTTTTATTGACTCCTAGAAGGATGGTAGTGTTTGGCAAAATTTGAACTTTGAATGTATTATAAACTGAATTAACCCCAATACACGACTACTACTTTATAAAAAGCCTACTTGATTCTGGCAGAAACTAAAAATATAAGGGGACCAAATGAAATACTTAACCCAATGTTTGTACATTCATCATCATCATCATCAACATTTAATGTCTGTTTTCCATGCTGGCATGGGTTGGATGACTTGACAGAAACTGGCAAGGCCAGGTTCCATAGTCTGTTTTGGCTTGGTTTCTATGGCTGGATGCCCTTCCTAACACTAGCCACTTTAGTAAGTGTACTGGATGCTTTTTATATGGCACCATCACCAGTGCTTTTTACATGGTAATGTGGTTTTAAGATCTCAATTTTGTTGTGGACAGATCTTCTTGAGTGCAGCAATGCACCACATATCTTGGTCCTCTGTCATCTTCGTAAGGTTCATCATTTTGAGATCAGCCTTCAATACTTTGTCCCATGTCTTCCTGGGTCTCTCTTTTTCACAACTTGCCTTCACTTTGTACATTAGTAGTGATTAAAATAATGAGTATTTGCAGTGATGATAAGAGAGTATTGGTATGAGTTACATTGGGTTAGTGTATCTGCCTTGAGATATAGCCAGGTAGTTTGGGTATATTTAGCTGGATAAAATGTGTTGTGGCTCTGGCAAATTCTTGAAAATATTACAATCATTTTTATCATTTGAAATCTTGGAATTATGCAAGTATTTCTTTCTTCTACCTCACTGCAGAAATCTTTTCCTCCAGATTTCTTATATCTATGTAAAAATATTCATTTTAACTACTTTTATTTATATATTTATTTTTTACTATTCTGCATTGTAATCCCAATATAAGCATATGCTAAGGCAGCTGTATAGATGGTCAACACCAAAATGTCTGAAATTTTTATTCAGTGCAACAATTTAATGGTAACAAAGAAAATCTATTTATCTCAGTAATGAAATCAATATTTTATTGTAGTCTGATTTTTCTTTGTGTGTGTGTGTGTGTGTGTGTGTGTGTGTGTGTGTGTGTGTGTGTGTGTGTGTGGTTTAATTTTTTTTTTTTTACTACGTCTTTATACTTTTTCTCTTTTATAAATATAATTTTTACCTCTCTCCCTCACTCCCTTTTGCCTATGAATTTAAAAGTGAGACGGAAATAATTCAATATTCAAAGAGGGTAAGAGCTACAATAAAATTTATTGAAATTATTCCCTCGCATCCATTTCAAATCCAAACCTTAGTTCCGAATCATTTATCTCAACGTTGTCTATGAAGGTTTGACAGGAATTTAATTAGAGGAAGCTTCAGTCAAAAGAGACAGTTTTTCTTGTTTTTATTGATGTCAATGATGCTGTTGTTTATTTGCTTTCCAGTGAGCACTTTACAACAAACTATTATAATACTATCTATATTCATCTGTCAATACTGTCTACCAGTGTACATAGCTTTTACACCAGCTTTCCCACTAATTCATACAATAAAACTAACGCTCACATTTGAAAATACTTAATACTTATGCTTTCTTTTATCGTCATTTTTTTCATTATTTGTGCTTGCATTATTACTTTTAATTGTTTCTATGTTTTCTTTTGGCTATTTTGAAATCTTTTCCTTTCCATTTTTAATGTATTGGATGGTTCTTTAACTATTGTGAAAAATTTTAAATAGCAGCTATTTTTACAGCTGAACTAGTAGCCAACCTCACAGCTAGACTAAATCAAGACCAATAATATGCCTAACATAAAATGCACAACACAACTCTTTAATGCCCTTCTTAACATTTACTGGGATACTAGTCACGCATATTATTACTCAAATATAGTACCGTAGATTTAATGAGAACAGAAACAGTTTGTTAAATGAGCAAGAATCTTCAGTGTTTGCCTTTCTAAAACTTATTTCCTTTTCATACATAAATATATAGTCAATGTAGTCTCTGTGGTATACATGAAGCCTTAGTATTACAGAAATGGATAAGTGAAGCTCTATGATGTTCATGTATTTTTCAGATCATTAGCAACATAAACTGTAGTTATACTACTGGGAGTTTAACTTGAATTTGCCAAGAATTCACTGCTTTGCATTAACTCTTTCTTCCATAACAATTATGATTGTTAACACAGGCATAAGGCTTCGTAAAATTTAGACAGTGGAAGTAAGATTGGGAAACATTGAAGAAAGACAAAGTTATTTTTATTGGATTTCAGTTCAGAGTGCAGAGAGACTAAACGAAATACTGCATGGCATTTACATAGATATTTTATTTAGAGCAATAATAGTGTTTGTCAGTGGTTACACATTTCTAACAGGTCAGTCACTAGTTCACAGCATTGCTAGCATTGAGATTGACAAAGGATCATCACATTTTACTTTTGTCAATATGAATGTATCATTTCAGTTTTCATATTCTCCTCCTCATCATCATTATTATTATATCATCATCATCATTTAACATCTGCTTTCCATGCTGGCATGGGTTGGACAGTTTGACTGAAAACTGGTAAGCTGCACCAGGTTCCAATCTGATATGGCAAGTTTTCTATGCCTGGATGCCCTTCCTAACACCAACCACTCCGAGAGTGTAGTGGGTGTTTTTTACATGCCACCAGTATGGGTGCCATTGACCTGACACCAGCATTGGCCACAACTATGGTCTCACTTGGCTTGACAGGTCTACACAAGCACAGTATATCACCAAAGGTCTTGGTCACCTGTCACTGCCTCCATGAGGCCCAATGCTTGAACGGTGCTTTTTACGTGGCACTGGCGCATGTGCCAGGCAGATGGCACTGACATTGGCCACGACTACAATTTCACTCGGCTCAACAGGTCATCCCAAGCACAGCATCTCACCCAACGATTGAAGGGTGCATTTAATGGACCAGTTATGCGACACTGGCATCAGTCACAACTACCATCTCACTTGGCTTGATGGGTCTTCTCAAGCACAGCATATTGCCAAAGGTCTCAGCCACTTGTCATTGCCTCTGTGAGGCCCAATATTCAAAGATCATACTTCACCACCTTGTCCTATGTCTTCTTGAGTCTACTTCTTCCACAGGTTCCCTCCACTGTAAGAGTGTGACACTTCTTCACACACCTGTCCTCATCTATACGCATTACATAACCATACCAGCACAGTCGTCTCTCTTGCCCAACTTATCTCTAATGATGCTTACACTCTTTTGTGCATGCACACTGATATTACACACCCAGCAAAGCATGCTAAATTCATTTCTTACAAGCCTACACATGTCCTCAGCAGTCGCAGCCCATGTTTCACTGTCATGTAGCATGGCTGTTCACATACAGGCATCATACAGTCTGCCTTTCACTCTGAGGAAGAAGCCCTTTGTTACCAGAAGAGGTAGGAGCTTTCTGAACTTTGCCCAGCCTATTCTTATTCTAGCACATACTATCATAATATATTATTAAATATTATATTGTTGTTATTATGTTAAACTGTTGTATGTCCAAATTTGGCCAAATGCATTTATTTCAATATTTATTTTTGCTTACAATAGCTAGTTCTTTTGGTTAAACTATCATATCTCCAGCTGCTTCAGATGCCAAGATATCAAAAATTGTCAAAGTGTAGAACAATGGTTTTGCTATGGAATGGTGAAACTATTTTTTTCATTTTCTGAAAAAGCAATGTTTTGGACTTACGACACTTTTGCATAATAGCAACAATATATTTTTCTTTTATTCTTTTACTTATTTCAGTCACTTGAATGCAGCCATGCTGGAGCACTGCCTTGAAGGGTTTTTAGCTGAACAAATCGACCTCAGGACTTATTTTTTTAAACCTAGTACTTATTCTATTGATCTTGTTTGCTAAACTGCCAAGTTACAGGGATATAAACACACCAACACCATTTGTCAAATGGTGATGGGGGGTGCAAACACAAACACAATAGCTATACACATATCTATCAATCTCTCCTTCTCTCTCTCTCTCTCTCTCTGAAGCTTAATGAATGAGAAGGGGTCCTCAGACATATTGAGAGTAGCAATGAATGGCCCAATAGAGAAAGCAAACATAAAACAATGGTATATATAATCACCATCATAATTTTAAATCTGTGTTTTCATGCTTGCATAGGTTGGTTGGTTGGTTGGTTTCTTCCTCCAGGACATTGCTGCAGTCTTTTGTCATCGTCTTCATGAGGTTCAGCATCCTGAGATATTAGCTTTCTCTCATTCTTTTCCTGACTTTCTTCTTTTACCTCTAGCACATGTTCTTGGATCACTTTGGCATTTTCTAACTCACCTGTCATCCTCTGTACCTATCATATTTCCATATTAATGCAGTCATCTCTCTTGTACACCACATCTGATTCCTCCTACACTCAATCTTACTCTCAGCTTGTTTCTGCTCCTTCAATCACACACAAACTGCTGTTGTTGCTGCTGCTGCTACTACCATCTTTATTTACTATTATATAGTTTTATTTTAGTTGTCTCTTTTCATCTGTTTGTAATCTGAGATAATAAAAATGACTAACTTTTCAAATAGAAACAATGTTTTTTTTTTTTATTTTATTTCCTCTTGCACTACACAAAATAATATATTCAGCAATAATGTGGAGGGGGAAAAAAGCATAACAAAAATCAACCAACTAAAAATTGTGTTAGTAGTCATCTGAAACTTGTGTATAACATTAAAATGATTATTTGTTCTTTCATTCAATGAATTATAGAATCGGCTGTTGCTAAGTAGGAGGAGAAGGGGAGAGAGGGTAAGGCCAAAACAAACACCTGCTTTTTGAAGTTTTAATGGTTAAGGTTTTTTTTCCATTTGTTGTTCTTGTTGTTGAACCAGTGGAAAATAGAAATTACGCATTGCAACCGTTATATTTCCTTGCATGATTTTATGTAATTTTGTTACTAATTTTGAAAGTAATTTTATTTTTCATTCATATTTTAGAAATTTTACTCCAAATATGTTCTGATTAATTAAATAAATTATAAAGAGTGTAATAGATTCTAATAAGAGTTAAGCATCAGGAGTAGGGATGGGCACCACTTTTTTGCTGTCTACTTCTCAGCAGTATTGGTAAACTTTCATTTATTCTTATTTATTTTCATATTTTCATCTAATTTTGCTATAGAATAGAATAGATACATGCATGCATACATATACATACATATACACACACACACACACACACATACACACACACACATATATAT
>NC_068993.1:26049002-26051050 GCF_001194135.2 Octopus bimaculoides
ATATATAAAGAAACACACTTATAGGTATATAATGCTTGAAATTAACATTCAGTACATGTCATGGAGATTATATATTTGTATAAACAGCTTGACAGATCTGCATTACAAACAGTTTCACAGATACAAAAAGCAGGTCTGATTATTTGATTATTATAATATATTAACACATCCAAATGATCAGGTGTGCTTCTTGCATTTGTGAAACTGCCTTTGGGAAACCATCCAAAAGAGTCTTCTGTTGCAATGGAATCATAACATGCACTAAGTTGATTGTTTACAAAGAAGTTGTTCTCACAGACCTTTAGTAAAGCTTCGGTTCTTTATGAAAAAGACAAACAGTTTCACAGATGCAAAAAGTATGTCTGACAATTTGAATGCTACAATACTATATTCTATCATCACATGATCAAACCAGATACTTGCAGCTGAGGTGTTACACCATCAACAGTGAAAAATTGGTTACGTTAAAAGAATGACAGATTATTGATTGCTGAATTGCAGGAAAATGTTCAGTAGGAGCATGAAGGCAGTGTTACAATTTAAAGAACCTAATATTCTAGTAGGTCAAAAATAGGATTAAACAACCATTTCAGAATACATAGACCCAATGGAATCAAATAATTGACACCAAGAGATGCTAATGATGATCATCATGAATTCCTCTCCTAGTGTCACAAAATATAATAGTAAACAGAACATTTGATTTGATAACTTCTGGGATGACTTTGATTTTGCCCAACTCCAAAGAATATTGTGTTTTTAACATTATGTATCTTTAAAAAGAATTTTCCAGGCACACGACCACAGTTCCTGCCATTTAAACAATGCAAACACACACACACACACACAAATATGTATGGTGACAAAGGGGCTCTCGCTCAGAGTAAAAAGTGGACTGTATGACACATATGTGCAAACAGCCATGCTACATGGCAGTGAAACATGGGCTGTGACTGCTAAGGACATGCATAAGCTTGCAAGAAATGAATCTAGTATGCTCAACTGGATGTGTAATGTCAGTGTGCACACAATACAGAGTATAAGCGCCTTGAGAGTAAAGTTGGACAGAAGAAGCATCAGATGTGGTGTGCAAGAGAGACGATTGCACTGGTATGGTCATGTGTTGTGTATGGATGAAGACAGCAGTGTGAAAAAGTGTCACACCCTAGCACTAGAGGGAACCTATGGAAGAGGTAGACCCAGGAAGACATGGGATGAGGTGGTGAAGCATGGATGCAATGTATATATTTCGATTTCACTTGCCTCAAAGTTAAACGATGACGATGATCATCATCATCATCATCGCCATCGTTTAACTGGATGGCCTTCCTAAAACCAACCACTCCGAGTGTGTAGTGGGTGCTTTTTACATGCCACCAGTGCAAGGGCCAGTCAGGTGGTACTCGCATCAGCCATGCTTGAATGGTGCTTTTTACTTACTAACAGCATGGGGGCCAGTCTGGCTGTCAGTGACATGGATACAGTCTACTTTTTACTCGGAGCAAGAGGCCCTTTGTCACCAGCAGAGGTAGGAGCTTTCTGAACTTTGCCCAGGCTATTCTTATAGCAGTACAGCATGTTGTTTCCAAATTTCTGGCAGTGTGAATTATGTCATGGTGCTGTTTTTCTCACAGACATTGCCCAACTGACGCTACTATAGTATGTAGTGGACAAAATCAAGAACATACATATTCACACTCTTTTATTCCTTCACATGTTTCAGTCATATATACATATATATATATATGTATGTACATATATATATCTATATACATATAAGACTGCACCAGACTTCTTTGTCTATTTTAACATGATTTTTATGGCTGAATGCCCTTCCTAACACAAACCACTCCACAGAGTGAACTGGGTGTTTTTTTATGTAGCACCAGCATAGGTGAGGTAATTTAATGCTACTAGTATATATATAGATATATATATATATGTACATATGTACGTATATACATATATATATATGTAGGTATGTATGTATGTATGTGCATATATATATATATGTACATATGTACGTATATACATATATATATATGTAG
>NC_068993.1:26051174-26052427 GCF_001194135.2 Octopus bimaculoides
TATATATATATAAATACTTTTCACCTAATTCACTCATTTTGACAGTGGCCATGCCTGGGCATCACCTTGAAGAGTTTTCTTATTCAGCAAATTGACCCAAGGACTTATTTTTAAATTCACCATTGATTTCTTTTGCCGAACCGCTAAGTTACAGGGATTTAAAGACATTAACACTAGTTGTCAAGCAGTGGTGGGGGACAAGCATACAGAAACACACACACACAACGGGCTTCTTTCAGTTTCTGCCTACTAAATCCACACACAAAAATACTATAACCTCGGGCTGACTTTGCTTGCCCCAAGGCTATAGTAGAGGACACCCAAGTTGCTATGTAGTAGGACTGAACCCAAAACCATGTAGTTGGGAAGCAAGCTTCTTACCACACACCCATGTCTGTGCTTATGTATATATATGAAACTATCAAAGCTTTCCAGTTTCTGCAGGCCTGGCAAAGCTGATCATTCTCCAGGCTAAAAACACATAGAAAAAGTGAACTGAACTGATTGGTGCATTTCAGCTAGGAGTGTGATGCAGAACCAGGTACAGTGTATGAAGCAACAACTCCATGTCTATTTCTGTGGTGTTCTATTCACATGATCATTCACATTTATCCCACCTCTCTGTGTCTGTCACTCTTCCCATGAGCCCACCCTGCAAAAAGAAATAATGTGTCCAGAAGGAAACATACAACCAATATACTGCCATCCCATCACAGGATTATTTGAAAACATTTATTTCTCTTGTTAAACTTATACTTCTATTGAAATATATGACCAGACCTAGGTAAAAAGTAAAGAACTAAAGTATATAAATCAGGAATTAGGAATTAAATAATAAAGTAGTGTTATTGCATCTTCAACTCAGCTCATCAGGAATGTAAACTTCTTTAATAACTGAGCCAATATTTAAAAAAAAAAGGTTGTTGTTGTTATTGCTACTATCATCATCATCATTATTATTATTATTATTATTATTATAGCGGGCAAAAGAAAAAAACAGCACAACAGTGGTAGTTTGATTGTAAAGATTTCATAAGAGGAGGATATCTTAGTTGTGATATGGACAAATGCCAGACACAGGTTATTTGTGTGTATGTGTAAGTGAATATGAGAGGGGTGGGAGAGAGAAAAGGGCAGACACACACTGCTTGTAAAGATTGTAAAGATGTAAGATGGAGACAAGTCAAGTGAAGTTTGATAACTGATAGAAAGTTGAAAAAAAAAAGTTTCCAAGTAAATATATATATATGTAT
>NC_068993.1:26055320-26060905 GCF_001194135.2 Octopus bimaculoides
ATATACATATATATATACATATGTACATACATATATATATACATATATACATACATATATACATATATATATACATATATATATACATATATATACATATATATACATACATATATATATACATACATATATATATACATACATACATACATACATATATATACATATATATATATATATATACATATATACATATATATATATATACATATATACATATATATATATATACATATATACACATATATATATATATATATATATGATGATAATGATATACATATACCCATATATATATACACACACATATATATATACATATGTATATATATACATATACACACATATTATCATCATCATCATCATATATATATATATACATATTCCAACAGAGATGGTTTGGAAGTCTAAATTCTGTGGCTGTTATCTTATAAATATGTTCCATCAAAACATTCGAGAAAGTCTCCAAACTTCAAAACTTTGGGTGTTCCAGGTTAAGTACCAGTCAAACAATTTGTCCATGAAAAGATGTCAGTTACATGAAAGAATAAATAAATCAAGCCCCAGCTGTTCAACTGATTTGAGGCTGGGTAAAGCAGCAAACAAGAACATCAAAAAGTGTAAATACCAATAGATACACAATCACTCTATTGTTGGCACTGATCAAGCACATGTATATCAGATTAATAATAATAATTTCTTTAATAATAATGATGATGGTGACGATGATGACAATGTTGATAGATATTGGTGATGATGATGATTTCACTGAATGCATTGATAATAAAATTTTTTTTTAACTGATGAATAAAGGTTGTCTGAGAATTAGTGTTGTAGCCTGTCCATTGGAGGAAACGTTTCATAGTAATTTATGGTATAAATACAATGCTAATATTTTTGTAGGAAAGATGCTATAGTTAACAGAATGAACTTAGAATATTACCAGTACTTATTTTATCAACTCCAGAAGGGTAATGGATAATGTTGATCCTAATAGGCTTTGAATTTGGAACATAAAAGGCAAATAACAAAATAAAGTAAAGCATTTTAGCCCAACACACCATTTTGGTACTGTCATTTCTGCAACTTCAACATCAATAATATGAATTTCTAATATAATCACATGGCAAGTTCTATCTGAAAGATGGTTGATAGTTAATTGTACACAATACTTGATGGATATTTTAATATTTTCAACACTTGGAATTTAAACTTGAAATGTGTAGAAGGCATAACTAAATACAACAAATCTCTGCCATCCAACACTCTTAATAGCAAGAATAAATATCATTTACATCGGCACAAGACTAAGAATTTTGAAGAAGAGTAGTCAGTTATATAGTCCACAGTATCTGATACTTATTTTATAGATTCTGGAAGGATAAAAAGCAACATTGGATTTGAACTCAAAACATAAAGAAATGCAATACCAATGAAACAGGGGTATGAAGTTTTAAATACTTTAGAAGAAGGTAAGATGCGATGTTAACACTCATCTGAAGAATATTTTTATAAATGAAATGGAGGAAATTTGATGATTGAAATCTTTATGTTTTGTCAAAGGACATTAGTGACAGGGTGAATGAAAATGCTGAAAGGAGGGATTAAACACAAGCAATAATGTTAGGATATCTAGACACTGTCATTATTATAATGTGATCACAAACAAATAAGATATCTTGGTAAAAAAAAAACCTTTCCTATACATTTAATGATGTGGGATTTAGATTATTAGAATAAAGAAAGCAAAACATTTTATTTGTAATTATTTAGTCCAAGATGGAAAGTGCCCTATACTTTGCAGATCATCCCACCTTTATGAACAAGGCAGGTATTCTAGAGGTCTAGAATTCTAGAAAGAAAAGACAGAATGTAAATATTAGTTTAGAGTGTGTAAAATAGTGGGAATGAAAATCATTAACGGTATAGTATTCATACTTTAATGGAAAACATTAACAATGTGTGTGCATGTAATGGGTGTGAAACAAGAGATAGACTCATTCAGAGTGAAGGATAAATTGTATGGTGCTTTTGTACAGAGTGCAGTGCTACATGGCAGTGAGGCCTGGGCCATGAACGTAGGGGATCTATGAAAGCTAAAAAGAAACAGGGTATGCATGCTTTGCTGGATGTGTAATGTCAATGTGTAGGAATGAGATTTGAACAAATTTGTCTCACTGGCTTAAAACTGGCCCTGATCAAACCCTCTCTAATCACCCAGTTTAGAATTATCACACTATCTCTCCAATGTTTTTTTCAGGTATGGTAGCACCTTTGGGACCTTACAATAGCAAGGTGCAATGAGAAAAAGTACTCAGTAAAATGTGCGATACTTATTCATATAGCAGTACTATCTTAAAGAAACATCTCCATAAACGTACTAAGTAAAATCTCCTAGAGATCAAAATCAACAGAATGTGGAGCATGAAACCAAAATAATATCAGTATTCATTGGAGCTCTAGAAGTTATAAAAAAAGAGAAAAATTCACAAACCATATGCCAGTTAACATCAATATCTACACAGTCCAGGAGATCGCCCTACTGGGAACAGCCAACATACTATGGAGAGTACTGTCAATTAAGTGACATCTTCCCTATGGTACAAAAGAAATTATGCCTTGAATAATAATAACAACATCAACAACAACAATAACAACAATAACAATAATGATTTCAAAATTTGGCACAAGACTAGCAAGTTTAGGGGAGGGGTTAAGTTGATTACATCAACCACAGTGCTCAACTGGTACTTATTTTATTGCCTCCTGAAGGAATGAAAATCAAAGCCAACTTCGGTGGAATTTGAAGTCAGAACATAAAGACAGATGAAATGCCACTAAGCATTTTGCCCATCGAGTTAACAATCCTGCTAGCTCACAGCCTTCTTATTAATAATAATAATGATAATAATAATAATAATGATGATGATGACAATGATGATAACATTAATAATCCTTTCTACTATAGGCATGATGCCTGAAATCTCGGAGGAGGGGACTAGTCAATTACATTGACCCCAGTGCTTGAGTGGTACTTATTTTATCAACCCCAAAAAGATGAAAAGCAAAATCAACCCAGGCGGAATTTGAACTCAGAATGTAAAGACGGTTGAAAGGCCACTAAGCATTTTACCCAGCATGCTAACAATTCTGCCAGCTTGCTTAATAACAACAACAACTACTATTTCAACAATAATAATCCTTTTTGACTCGACAGACTGTCTTCAATTTGCAGATAAGTGGATACAAAAACATAAAATGGACCAATTTACTATGTATTTAGTATCCATGTTGTACTGGAACTACATAGCTTTGCTGATCCAATTAATTTAGTTCCAGGATTCAGTATCTTAGTTCCTTACTCCATTACTTAAATATTTCTATCTACCAAGCAAAATTCTACTTATACAGCATATATGTGCAGTAAACATATGAATAGGACTCCATTTAGATATTCATTCTTACCCTTCACTTTATTGGTACTGCAGTTAGTAATGCTTAGCTTGTCAATTTTCTGCTCTGGGTTGAGTTGCATCATTCACAATCTTGTTACATGTTTAACTCTTTTGATACCAACCCACCCAAGACTACCTCTGGTTCTATGACAAAAACTTCCTTCTTTTAAAGTGATCTCATTTTACATATTCCATTAAAATTTTATGTGAATTTACACCAAACACCAGCTTAAAAATAACAAAGTTAATTTGTTAAAACCATCATTACTTGCAAAATAATTGGAAACAAAAGCCGTGTATTTCAGCAGAAATATTGTAATAAAAGGGTTGACAACAATGGTTAGTGATCCCTGATAAGCCTTAAGACAAAGTTAATCCATGAATCCCCATTTCAAGCTACCCTGTTGATTAACTATGTCAGTGGTCCTCAACCAGGGTCCATATGGCCCTTGGGGGTCTATATAAGAGTTTGTAGTTAAATTTTATGTGCAATAAAACTTGTTATACTTCTACAATTCATAAAATATTTTAACAATTTTTTAATACAATTCCTAATAATATTTAACTACAAAAATATAATAGGATTTTCTTAAACATTGAATAGATATGGGGGTGGGGTGCAGTAAAATAGGAATCAAAGGTGTCTGTAGGCAAAAAAATGGTTGAGAACCACTGAACGAACCTAATGATATAATATTGTGTGTGTGTGTGTGTGTGCGTGCATGCATACATATGTGTGTGTGTGTGTGTGCATGTAGAATACTATTGTATCTTTACAAACGGTACCTTCATCCTCCTGTCAGATTCCAATAGCACTCTGGTATTGGATTATGGTACTTTTTGGACAGTGAGGTTACATGCTCTGGCATATGACACACATACACACACAACCAAGTTGAGATATAGTAAATGGTGATAAGAGAGATTAGTGAAAAAACAAAAAAAAACAAAAGAAATTAATAGCTGAATTAATAAGCACTTATGACTTAGAATAATGAAGCTATTAAAGTTTTCTAGCTATCTAGATCCCTGTTTTGTATTTGGCTATTTTTCTTCATTTATTTGAGTTTTTTCAAAGTTGATATTAATTCAATAAAATGTTTAGTGTGTGTGTGTGTGTGTGTGTGTGTGTGTGTGAGAGAGAGAGAGAGAGAGAGAGAGAGAGAGAGAGAGAGAGAGAGAGAGAGGGGGGGGGAGAAAGAGAGCAACAAGTGTATTACTGATAGTGTATAGTTTAAAAGAAATTGTGCTTATTTGGAAGTAGTCACCTCCAGTACCAGTTGAAGCAAAAGCAATTTGATATTCACATTTGAAGGTTAAATATAGTTCAATGAACCAGTTCCAACAAGTTGCCAACTAAAACATCATAAAGAAACAATAAATTTGCCTTAAAAATCAATACAGTTTTGGTTTTAATGCTTTAGAGCAATTTATTTTATGAAATATTCTATTTGAAATTATTGTTAGTGAGAAAGACCTAGAGTGAACAGAACGTAAGCAGTCTCACAACCCATAAATTTATGACTTTCAATCGAAGTTGTCTCTCAGATATGTGTGACACACAGCCATGTATACACAACAGATAATATGGTAACAGACAGATAAAAAAAACATCAACACAAAAAAAAAACAAGAAATCAAGGAAGAAAATAAGCAACTAAAATGTCATACATATGCAAAAGTAACCAAAACAATATTGAAAACACAAGTTAATATATTTTGATAGTTTCAAACTCTCAAAACACACACACACACACACATGTGCATACACACAAAAAAAAATACCCACACATATTCTTTTACTTGTTTCAGTCATTTGACTGTGGCCATGCTGGAGCACTGCCATAAAGGATTTTTTAGTCAAACAAATCGACCCCAGGACTTATTATTTGTAAGCCTAGTACTTATTCTATCGGTCTCTTTTGCAAAACCACTAAGTTATGGGGAGATAAACACAGACACAAAGACACACACACACACATATATATAAATCTCTGAACGAGGTATAAAGAAACCCGTTGTATATACATGTATATATATATATATATATATATGTGTATATATATATATATATATATATATATATATATATATATATATATATATATATATATATATATATATATATAT
>NC_068993.1:26061489-26064327 GCF_001194135.2 Octopus bimaculoides
TATATATATATATATATATATATATACATACACAACGGGTATTCACTAACAAATTCACTCGTGGGACTGAACCCAGAAATGTGTGGTTGAGAAACAAGCTTCTTACCACACAGTCATACCTGCACCTATATACATACATTTTACATAAACACATACATACACATGTACACACACACACACAAACAAACAGGCAGGAATAGTAAATGTGCAGGCATTGCTATGTGATTCACAAACATAATCCCCAACTGCATGGATTCAGTTTAGCCCCACATCAAGAAAGAATCCTCCACTAGAGCCTGAGACCTGTGTGAGTCAGTTTGTGTGTGTGTGTCAGTCTGCATACACATGTGCATGCACTTGCTTGTGTGTCTGTATATTCATTTACATATATGCATTTAAGAAATGACATGTTGTAAAGTGATAACACTGTTCTCGTTTCTCCTGTTAACAAATTATTAGCTGACTTTGCAATTTTGAAGACATGTGAAATGAGAAACACCTTATTGAACACAGGAAAGAGATGATAACTGAAAGGGTATCTTGCCACATTATTCACATATTCTCTGCATTCACATCCGCTGTATATACTTCAAGCAGTAAAGAAATTAAAAGAAAAAAAAAATCACCTATGGGGCTGGGATTACATGTTTTTGTTTATACCTCAGCACACCCAAAAGAGATTCTATTTCAGAAGAAAAACGCAGAAACTTCATCAGTCTTTATACATTATGTATGACACATAGAGAGCAATATATACATATACAAATTTCAACTCTATATTGTACGCTCATGTAGTCATACCAGTTTTTCAATGGACTCTTCCATTATTGAAATTCGCTTCAAAACATCACATTTGAACCTTTTTGAATTTTTTTGAACAGTGTCGGCTATAGCCTAGTCACCCGTATAGTTAACCAGGTGATACACGAAGGAGTCATACCCAATGACTGGTGTAGCAGCACCATTGTCAATTGCTACAAAGGTAAAGGTGACGCTTTAGATACAAATAATTACAGAGGTATCAAGTTGTTAGATCAGGTAATGAAAGTCACGGAGAGGGTCATAGCCCAACTAATTAGGGAGCGAGTCAGTTTAGATGAGATGCACTTTGGGTTCGTGCCTGGGAAAAGCACCACTGATGCTATATTTCTGGTAAGACAGCTTCAGGAGAAATACCTAGCCAAGGATAAACCTCTGTACCTTGCTTTCGTTCACATGGAGAAAGCCTTTAACAGGATCCCCCAATCCACCATCTGGTGGTCAATGAGGAAACTAAGGATAGAAGAATGGTTAGTGAGAGCTGTGTGAGCCATGTACAGAGACGCTGTCAGTAAGGTGAGAGTTGGAAATGAGTACAGTGAAGAATTCCGGGTAGAGGTAGGGGTCCACCAAGGTTCTGTCCTCAGCCCCCTCCTATTTATCATAGTCCTCCAGGCAATAACAGAGGAATTCAAGACAGGTTGCCACTGCGAGCTCCTCTATGCTGATGACCTTGCACTAATTGCTGAGTCACTATCAGAACTAGAGGAGAAGTTTCAGGTGTGGAAGCAAGGACTAGAACTGAAGGGCCATAGAGTCAACCTAGCTAAAACCAAAGTCCTAATAAGTAGGAAGGTAGACAAAACACAAACTGCTTCAGGTAGATGGCCTTGCTCAATCTGTAGAAAAGGCGGAGGTAGAAACTCTATAAGATGCAACCAGTGCAAGCTATGAATACATAAGAGGTGCAGCAATATCAAAGAAAGGTTAACTAGGAAGTTAGTTTTTGTATGCAGCAGATGTTCAGGAGCAAAAAAACACTGTGAATGTGCAGAAAACAACTACTGCCACATTCCACGGAGAAAAACTAGACGTAGTTGATAGCTTCCTCTATCTAGGTGACCAAGTTAGTAGTGGGGGAGGGTGCTCTGAAAGTGTAGCTGCTACAATAAGAATAGCCTGGTCAAAATTCAGAGAGCTCTTACCTCTGCTGGTGACAAGGAGTCTCTCTCTCAGAGTAAAAGGCAGATTGTATAACACATGTGTACGAACAGCCATGCTTCATGGCAGTGTAACATGGGCCGTGACTGCTGAAGACATGCATAGGCTCGCAAGGAATGAAGCCAGTATGATCCGATGGATGTGTAAAGTCAGTGTGCATACTAGTCAGAGCATAAGTACCTTGAGAGAAAAGTGGGACCTAAGATGCATCCGTTGTGGTGTACAAGAGAGACGATTGCGCTGGTATGGTCATGTGGCGAGAATGGATGAGGATAGCTGTTTGAAAAAGTGTCACTCCCTAGCAATTGAGGGAACCTGTGGAAGAGGTAGACCCAGGAAGACCTAGGATGAGGTGGTGAGGCACGACCTTGAACATTGGGCCTCACCGAGGTGATGACTTCTGACCAACACCTTTGGAAATACGCTGTGCGTGAGAAGACCCGGCAAGCCAAGTGAGACCCAAACCTAAGGCCTCCGCCAGGAGTGTAGCCAGCCCACTTATGCGTACCTTCCTCCATTGGACACTAAACTCCGCTTGTGAAGACCTGTTGAGGCAAGTGAAATCGAAATTGAACTAAATTTGTAGACTGGCACCCATGCCAACATCTCTTTCATTGAACACTAAACTCGGCTTGCGATGACCTGTTGGGGCAAGCGAAAGCGAAATCGTGGTGGCACCTGTACCAGTGGAGCACTAAGATCACCATCTGAGCTTGATCGTTGCCAGAGCAGCTATCTGGCTTCCATGCTGGTGGCATGTAAATAGCACCATTTGAGCGTGATTGTTACCAACATATGTACATATATCTATATATATATGTGTGTGTGTATGTATGTGTATATATATATATATATATA
>NC_068993.1:26064427-26071927 GCF_001194135.2 Octopus bimaculoides
AGGACTTATTCTTTGTAAGCCTAGTACTTATTCTATCGGTCTCTCTAGCCAAACCACTAAGTAATGGAGACGTAAACACACCATCATTGGTTGTTAAGCGTTGTTGAGGGGGACAAACACAAACACACACACACATATATATATATATGTATATATATATATATATATATATATATATATATATATATATATATATATACAACAGGCTTCTTTTAGTTTCCGTCTACCAAATCCACTCACAAGGCTTTGGTCGGCCTGAGGCTATAGTAGAAGACACTTGCCCAAGGTGCCATGCAGTGGGACTGAACTCAGAACTATGTGGTTGGTAAGCAAGCTACTTACCACACAACCACTCCTATCTATCTATCTATCTATCTGTGTGTGTGTGTGTTATATAAATATATATAAAAAATTACATAATGTGAAAACAAGAAAATTAGAAATACAGAAGTATACATCTCCAATCAAATGTGGATCAGTTATACTGGAAAAGAGCAGGAGGAAAGATTTAATGAGTATCAAAGAAGTATTTAAACAAGTCTAGGTTGCCAGCCATTAAAATAAAGAAAAATTGATATTGAATATCTTAAAAGGAAGAAATTTTCCTCGAAAAGGTAATAAATGAAAGATGACTATTTATAGAATTTGTAAAGCCCCAAAAGAGCGAATAGAGAAATATATAGAAAAGTGAGCATCAACTATGAAAAAAATAACTGCATTCAGTGGTTTTCAAAAACACAAAAGAAATAAGGTACGACAATAACAGCTGGCAATAGTTTTAAAAATTAGTATTTAAGAAACTAAGGGAATTACTTTGGCAGCACAAGAACAGACCTAAAGGTAAACTGGATGAAGATCTTGATACAACTGGATGAAGATCTTGGCATGCCCATTTGTTACTAGAATTAAAAAAAAAAAACAGAATGGAAAAAGAAGAATATTGTACCAATGGAGTAGAAGTCCTCAAACACTGGAACAAATAAATTAACAAAGTCATGATCCTGTCAGTTACCATTATGACCTTCAGAACTGTAACAAAGAACTTTGAGAACAAACTTGGGAAAACATGATCTTAATTTGGAAGTGAGTTCAATGCAGAAAACATGTCTACTAGGGTCGGCAACAATTGACCAGAGTCTTCAGCAGAAAATAAAAACAGAAATGAAAAGCAAAAGAAACTTTTATATAATCAAGAAACAGAGCATTCCTCATCCCATTCCTCATTGTGTGGTTCAACAGGAAGTATAACTAAACCAGGCACAACACCAATACCACGAAGCAATAGAGTAATAATGATGAGTTCTCATTTGGGCACAAGGTCAGCAATTTTGTGGGAGAGAGTTAGTCAGTTATACTGATGACAGTACTTGATGGGTACATTATTTCATTACCCTGTAAGATGAAAATGGACCTCAGTGAGATCTAAACTCAGAATGTAAGAGCAAAAACAAAAACCACCAGGTACTTTGTTCAACACTCAAATGATTCTATCAGTCCACCACCCTCAACCACAACAATAATCATCATCATCATCATCCATGTTGGCATGGGTTGGACAGTTTGACCAGGGCTGGCAAGCTGAGGGGCTGCACCAAACTCCAGTCTGATTTGGCATGGTTTCTATGACTTGATGCTCTTCCTCATGCCAACCGCTCCAAGAGTATGATGTTATGATGATGATGATAAATATTTTCACTTAATTCTTAATTCTGTAGCATTAAATAGATGGGGTATGATTATTTGTCTGATTAAAATCCTCATTACTTAGTAATCAGAAATAACATGGCCATCAAGTTCTATTAACTATTATGGCTAAGTTAACTGAGGCATGACAGTGAAATCCTGAATTGGTTGTCCAATACTCTGATCTATTAGACTTCTACATATTAAACGAAAACATAACAAAGTGAAGAGTGAAATCAACTAACACTAAATAGATTTCCTTTAATAAACAAACTTTTAATGTTTCTACAAAATGCTGGTGGAGGAGGAGTGAAACAGAAAATTTTTAAGTGGCTATGCATAAAGAGATGAAATTTCTGATCACACTACAGCAAACTGTAAAACATATTGGATATGTGAATTGTATCTCACAATTGTTATTGAAACGGACAGGAAGAGATAAGGCATGAACATGAATTAGATATGTTCTAAGAGTGTTGTAACTTAAGGAAAAT
The DNA here is from genome assembly GCF_001194135.2 of Octopus bimaculoides. Classification (NCBI taxonomy): domain Eukaryota; kingdom Metazoa; phylum Mollusca; class Cephalopoda; order Octopoda; family Octopodidae; genus Octopus; species Octopus bimaculoides. The sequence continues at coordinate 26,066,605 of NC_068993.1, forward strand.
TGGCCAAAGACTGATGCTACTATGAACAACAGGAGGCATAGTATTGACGATCAAGGTCAACAGCATCAAGCTAAATGCCTTGTGGTATTTGTTCTAGCTCTCTATATTCCCAGTTTAAATCCTGCAAAGGTCATTGTTGCCTTTCATACCTTCGGGTTTGATGAAATAAAATACCAGTTAAATACTGAGTTCAATTAATCCCTTCAAAATTGCTGGTCTAGGGCCCTAATTAGCTGAGCAATTAGGCTGACAGCAATATCACCAGATATTCATGAAATACTGAAAGAACAAATATTTATCAATGAGTTAACAAAAATATTTGGTTAGCAATTCAAACATATCATTTGAAAAAGGAAACTGAAACAGCTATAGCTTCATAAGATAGATGAGAAGAGTCAAAGATTTAGTAAAGATGAAAGCTATGTGTACATAGGATGAAACATTAGGAAACCATGTGTTTATTTTCTCTGGATCATTAAGTTATTTCAGATATAGCCATACAGTATCATAACATCACTACTATTCTGGGATTCTAGAGGAAAAGCATTCATTAAAATAATCAAGAAAGAAGCTGCAAGCACAAGCAAACATATTTCTACAGTATACAATGGTGACAAAACAAGAAAAAAAACTAGAGATTAGTTGTATTTTGTTTATGAAGAGAGAGCTGGGTCTAAATATTTTCATGACCCATAAAATGCTTCAGAGCAAAAGTCACATGATCCAACAAAGTTCAAATGGAACAATGACAGAAACAACTTCATTTTGTTATCATTCCATGAAAGACAGTCTTACAGTAAATCTTTTAACGATACTCTTCATTAATCATCTAAATATGCATACAGAAATTGTCTGCATTAAAAGATGGGGGAGGTGATCTCTTTTAAATAGCATTTAAGACAAACACAATTTTCCATCAATGGGTTTTCTGAGACATTAAAAAGTGAAATACAGAGAATGGTTGCAATGGATAGGTTGAAGTGAGAGGCCTTTAAATACTGAGGAGATGAATGGAACTGATGTTCAGCTTTAGCTTCTGTAAGAAATACTTAAAGAGAAGTCCAACTAGAAATAGTAGCTAAATGTTCCTTATTCTACCATCTTAAAAAAAATTAAGGACATTGGATAATATAATCCAAGACACACTTTGTGCAAAAAAAAAATGATGTGTTGGTGATAACTGGAACTCCCTTATCCCTTTTGATACCAACCCCTCAGACCAGCCTTGGTTCTATGATATAAACGTCCTATTTTACAGTGATCTGTTTGAAACCTTCCCTCAAAATTTCATGTTAATTTATGTTCCAAACACCATCTTATAATGTCGAAATTACTAAATTCTTAATTACTTTAAAAATTAATTGAAACAAAAGCACAGTATCAAAACAGAAATATGGTAATGAAAGGCTTAAGTCTGTTCAATTAGAGCTGACCTACAACTAAATAATAACAAAGAGAAAGTTTCATTAAACTGAAACTGTGGGAAGGAGTAATTGTAGTTGTGAGGTAAATTTTGGATGCAAATACATCAAATAGGATGAACCAAAACCATTATCCAGCTAGCTATTTCAAAGGGACAGAAACTTTTGTAGTAGTAGCAGAAAGTCAGAAAAAAAGAAACTGCATGTTTGTGAGCCAATGGTTGTAGCATAGTGGTGAGACTTTGCCAACAAACCAAATACCCTTTTATGGAAGATTGTCAAGAATGCTTAGGTGTCTTGAACCAAGAGTCGAGAAAGATTCAGTCTTTTGTTGGTTTCCTGGAGGAACTATCTCATCTCTGTTGCAGGTGTGACTGTCAAAGTTGTTGACAGCTTCACTTTTCTTGACAATGTTATCTATAGCAGCATTAGTTGTAAGTTCAAAGTCTTCAAAAGACTTGGGCATGCTGGTGTAGTTGTGGACTCACTGGACAAGGGTATTGAGCATTGCCGATATCTGAGCAGGAGGACAAAAGTTTGGGTCTTCAGGTCTCTGGTCCTCCTTGTCTTGCTCTACAGTTGCAAGGCCTGGATGCTGTTTGAAGCCTTTACAGACTGCCTGAGCTCTTTTGGTGCCAGGACACTTTGCAGGGTTATGGTTTCATATCCAACCAATGAATATATACTCAGAAACAGAGATGCATCCTGTCAACTTGTATGATTCAGGAGTATCAGCTGAGACTGATCTTGTTGCTTGATTTTCTCATTTGGCTCCTGCATACCATCTTCTCTTCTCTGAGAATCCAGCTGTGGTTGATGGCACATATTGGTCAGCCATATGCTTCATAGTCATAGCAGATGAGGAAGTATCTCGGAGAGATGGGAACTGACTAGGACCCTACTTGGTGGGGGGTGGGGATGCACAGGATGACCAGAGCACACACTGACCACTGACAAATAGTACACGCAGTGACATGTGGCAACAGTGCATGCCCTCAACACTTCACTGGATCAGATGTTATGTGTGTAGCAATAATGTTATCCCAGATATGTGAGCAACATTCTAATTCAGGCAACAACTGAGCTTTGTAGAAAATCAGCATTTGATCAGACCTTAAGTATTTTCTATTTGTGTAAACAACATAGAAGGCATGCAATTCATGTATAAAGTTTTCTTCTTTCTCCCAGATTCATATATGTGTGTCAGTGGGGTGTATACATATCAATATATATATATATATATATATATATATATATATATATATATATATATATATATATATATATATATATATATATATATATATATATATATATATATATATATATATATATATATATATATATATATACACACACACAAATATATGTATATATACATATATATATATATATATATACATACAGCAAATAAGAAAAGGGAGAGGATATAAAACCGACAGACATCAGCCAGTAAACATTGAAGTATGTCTATTTATTCAATTGTAAAGGATGAATGCACTCACATGTATGAGTTATACAGATTAGCGATTGGAAAAAGCTGGTAACTGCATAGACAAGGGTGTGAATACATATAAATATATAGAAACAAATGAGCAAATGAGGAAAAAAATATAAATGGGTGTGCAGGAACTAGTACATGTGAGTGCATTCATCCTTTACAATTGAATAAATAAACTTGAATGTTTATTGGCTGATGTCTGTCGATTTTATATCTTCTCCGTTTTCTTATTTGCTGTATAAATCACACTTTTACCCCTGCCCAGATATAATACTCAACTGTGAGATCACCATGCAATAACTAGCACTTGACTATGAATAATTGGGTACACTACCAGCAGTATATCGAATAGGTACTATCCCTTAGTTGGTTTCTAAACTCTGACTTACACAGCAATATATATATATATATATATATATATATATATATATATATGTTGTGTGTGTGTGTGTGTGTGTGTGTTAAATTATAAAGCACTAATAGAGAATGACTCTCCTCAGACACAACAAAATATGATTCAACACACAAACTCACATAAAGAATCTTGTAAACCAAATCCCAAAACGAAATACATACATATATATATATCAAAGAAGGCAGTGGTATTGAATTTCCTCCTACAGCAAAAGCCAAACCCATAGAATTGGCAAATTAAAAGGTGATTACTGTCAGTGCCCAGCATTTCCGTAGCCTCATGGCTGAAACATATGAAAGAATAGAAGAATATATACACATATATACTTATTTTTATATATACATAGCAGCCAATGGAGCCCTCTCCACGGAGACATTAATAGAAAGTGTAATGCCTCAGAGAACTGCATTGAGGCCACTGCCATCAAGTATTATTCTATGAATGTGCAATGCTAATTTGTATGAATGGCTGAGCATCAAAGTAACTATTCTTGAAATGTACTGACAATTCCTAGAATAGTGTCTGATATTTGTAAACTTATCCTAGCTAAATTAACATACTAAAAAACAGACAATCAAATTCATTTGGACTCTTAATTCATAAGAATTTTTTTCAAGGAAGGTCATATACCAGTTTTCCCTTACAATGGTTTTATTATATTACACATCAAATGCAAGTTTAGGAAAGATATCCCTGTTCCCTATCATCATTACTACTACTACTACTACTACTACTACTACTAGCATATACATGTGCTCAAGAATGCTGACAGGTTTATTAATGATAGAAAATGGTGTATCAAAACAATGGAAAAACTATTGCTAAATGTCAGCAATTGAGTAAACACAGGGTGTTGGACAAAATAATAGAAACGCCTAGCATTGTAATTTTGAAATATCTATAAAACCCTCAAAAGCTTGTTTTTTCATTTATTATTAGTGTTGCTTAATATGTTTTGCTAAAATTGCTGTTTCTTTTGAGATATCATCAGAAAAAGGTAATTAAAATTCATTAAAATGAGAGATCTATCAGACTTTCAAAGAGGTCAAATTGTTGATGCTCATATGACAGGCACTAGGGTAACAAAAACAACTGAAATGTTGGGTGTATCAAGAAGTAGTGTCTCAAAAGTAATGACAGTCTTTGAGAAAGAGGGAAAAACTTCCTCGTCAAAACAAAACTCCGGAAGAAAACCAAAACTTTCAGATAAGGACTGTCGGACTCTTACATGAATTGTTAGAAAGGATCACAAAAGTACAGCTCCCAAAATTACTGCAGATCTTAATGACTACCTCGAGAACCCAGTTTCCACAAAAACTGTTTGCCAGGAGCTGCACAAAGCCAGATTTCATGGGAGGGCTGCAATCAGAAAACCACTACTTTCAAAAACAAATGTTGCAGAGTGTTTAGAGTGAAGTAAAAACCAACAGAATTGGTCCCTAGAGCAGTGGAAGAATGTTATTTTCTCAGACAATTCATCCTCTACCACTGGCTGAGTATACATGTGGAGACAGCTAAAAGAAGCATTTGACCCAGACTGCCTTTTTCCAACTGCTAAACATGAAGGAAGATCTGTGATGATCTGGGGGGGCTATATCTCGGAAATCTGCCAGCCCAATGGTTTCCCTTCATGGCAGAATTATTAGTCAAGACTATTCAAGTATTTTACCTGATTAAATTCATCCTATGGTTGCGGAACTGTTTCCAGAGGGAAATGCAATCTTTCGGGATGATAATGCACCAATTCACACAGCTAAAGTTGTTACTGAATGGCACAAGGAACATTCTAGTGATGTTGAACATCTTATCTGGCCACCACAGTCCCCAGATCTCAATATTGTTGAACATTTATGGTGCATTTTAGAAAAACAAGTAAAGAGTCGATATCCTCCACCACCATCACTAGAAGAACTGGAGACTGTTTTAGCTGCAGAATGGACAAAAATTCCTTTGGAAACAATTCAAACTTTGTACGAGTCCATACCT
>NC_068993.1:26074427-26105106 GCF_001194135.2 Octopus bimaculoides
CCTTTCACTATAGCCATTTTCAGCCAAATAAAAACAGTAGGGTGATTTTCACTATGAACTTGACTAATGAACAGATTGGTCCTACACACAATAGCAGCTGTTCAACAAAACTCCATTAAGTCACTAATGCTCAGACGCATGCAAGACAGTGTGTGACTGTTCAAATCTCAAACAAGCCTGATTGACTGCACTTGCATGCCTGTAGAGTTTGTCCTGAACTGACAAAGCATCCTTCCACCACTGTAGCCTAGTCTGGCTAGAGATTTCAAAAAGTTTTTCTTAGATCCCGATCCAAAAGTTCTCTAGAACAGACAGCTAGTTGAATCTCATTAACAGTTTCCCAGAGAACATTGATTTTCACCAGTCTTCTATATGAAAGTTGCACCAACCATATTGCTTGACTTGTAGAGAGGGCTGTAAGTGACAACACACCAGATGCCAGGTACCCACTCCTAGTCTTTGCCTGACTCAGGACAACTACAGCTCTGTTAAGGAGACAAACTGTGAAAATATGTAAGTGAACAGGAATCTCTCTTCTAAATTAATAGTGTTTAAAACAAAGTGGGTGGATTTTCCAATTTTGTTGCCAACATGTTGCGATTAAGGGTGGGATACATAAAGTTTAGTCGTCTTGAATTAGTGTGGAAGCAGGGTCATTCACAACATAAACCTCCACAAATGATAAATCCTAAATATCTTCCCATACCCCTAAAGGAAACAAGAGACTTCATTGTTAAGTGAATTGATGGAAGACAAATAGAGGATCCCAACAGTAGATAGAGTATACAGTTGATGAATGTATATCACATATATATTACATACACGCACACACCCACATAAACACACATGATTTGTTTATACAAAATTTGTCTACTGGCCCAGCAGCAAGCAAAATGTTATCAGTGTGCATTTATAAGGAATGTCTGTGAGTGGTATTCTAACACTCAAGAAAGCTAGAATACTGTTTTACATTTTTACTAGTTTCAGTTATTAGACTGCAGTAATACAGAAGCACTGCCTTCAAAAGTTGTATTAACCTCAGTGCATTAATCTGGTATTTATTTTATAAATCTTTATTTATTTGCTAGCTATGTTCACCTAAATACTGAATGTATTTTTGTTCCACACTGCAATATATTGGTAACCCATCAATGGCACACTCACACTCTCTCTCTCTCTTTCTCATACACACACGACAGAATTTCAGAGTTTCTGAATACAAACTTATTCCACTCACAAAGTATTGGTCAATTTGAGACCATGGTAGAATGCATTTTCTCACAGTGAATCAAAACTGGAACCAAGTGGTTATGGTTAAAACTTCTAAACCACATAGCTATGGCTGCACCCAATGTCCATAACAACCTGCTCAGACCTGCACTATAGCAGTGAATATCACTTTAAGAAAACTTATAAAATACATATCCATGTATATGCCACGCCACAAAATAAACAAATTTTCTGTGACTTTTAAAGTTTACTCTTTCATGAAAGATACAATAAGGGTTCACAGAATAGAGAGCACTGTCACAAGATCTTTGGTGGGCATATTGTCTTGCTTATGTGGATATATTTTCACTGAACTTTTGAACACATATCTGAAATCTACACTCTAAGATGTATCAAATGAGATTGTTCTAAGTTTTCAAAAAGAACACTTACAATAAAAAATTAATCTTACATAGGTATAAAGCTTCAGAGAATATATTGCTACTAGGAAACTTTTACAATTAAACTATGTTATAATGTTATGTAATAATACGTCATGTAGATGCATGTATATAGAAAGTTATGACATTCAAGAAGTCCCTTACAATAAATAATTGCTATATTTTATCAAGATGATATCTCAGATTTATATGCAAAATAAAATCAACAGTTATGATGATCATCTTTTATAAAGGCATTACTAATTTTGGTGAAACAATAAATAAAATAATTAAAGTCACCCAATAAATAATGTGTTTTGCATTCCTTTTAATGTGTCTGTTACCTTTAGCTGCCAGTGAAGAGGATTCAGACATGAAATATCTAATTATAAATAGTTTTCTCCATAGACTTTAATTTGCGCTTTTTCCCCAACTAGTTCTCAATTGAAATTAATGTGCTACAGGCACAATTTTTCATTTACAGTCCCTGACTACATTTTAAAAGTCACTGATCCATAATTGCTACTAGAGGAAGATCTTAACTGCAGATGAACAACAGTTATTGATGATGATGATGATGATAATGATGATGTTGTTTTAATGTTTTTTACAAGATAAATGACACAACTAAAATATTATTTGCTTCATCCTGAGCAGAAACAATGATAATGTCTGTTCTGGGAATTGTTAGTGACTGAACTAGTTTATAACTTTTACTCACAGACCTATAACAGCTTGCCATGCAGTTTTATCTTCAGATGTTGGCTTCCGGTCAATAAAAAATGAAATCCAGGTGAACAGGCTATTATACACTGAGCAAACAACACTGAAGGAGATCTTTTGAGGTTATTTGGCTGAGATGGTCATTAGTGTTTATTATATCTGTTGTTTGTTTTATCTTCAGTAATGGGAGAGAGAAATTAGCTAAAGTATTATTTCAACTTTTATTATTTTAAGTGGTAGATACTAAAATGGTTGCACGCTGAACTACACAGCTTCAACACTTAAGTTCAAATCCAACAAAGTCTAACTGTAACTTTCATATATCATCTTAAAGTCAATAAAATAAGTTTTGAGGTGTTTAACCATTAACTCTTCAGTCCTCACATTGCTCTATTAAATGTAATACTTACATATTCACATTGTTTTATATTAATCATGCAATATCTCATAGCTTTGAGATTTCAATGATATGACCGTTTCATTTTTAGAATGGCATTGTAGGAGAGATGTGAGGGGCCAGATCTGGCTGATTTGAACATAAAGCAGGTAGAATATTTCGGCCAGATATGGCCAGTTTGAATGCTAAAAGATTAAATTTCTATACTGCAAATATCTGCAACTTCCCCAAGTCCTCAGCTGCATATAACCACAATTCAAATATTATTATTATTTGGAGTTGAAAACTGGAATTAGTACTTTTCTGCACAAGAAACAAAATTTAGTCTCATTTTAGAAAGAGATTCAAGTTAAATGACTTCCTGTTTGCACCCTGTGAGTTTATATTTTGTGTTTTATCAAGTGGTTTTCTATGAAATTTTCTTACTTTGATTTTCAAGCATAATGAGTAAGTCACAGTAAGTCAGAATTCAGTGAAACTAATTTCCTAATGATTTATTATAATTTCAGTATTTCATTATAGAGAAAAGGCTTATCATCTATAAACCTCAGCTATCTAAGTCATATTGGCATTTATTGAATCTAAGCAAGAATGGAGTTCTCTCATGGTTGATAATGCATTGATGATTTTGCTAGTGAATGGTAACTGATATAATTTAAATAGAGGATTTCTGTATACTGGTAGGTTTATGAAGAGAGAATAATAAGTCTAAATAACACAGATGTATTGGGCCTTACAAAACCTTTGAATAGTAGCTGTGGAGCAACATAGTTATAGAAATTAACTAGAGGATAAGTTCAACTCAGAATCAAGAAATCAAAGAGTGCAGAGAACAGGGATGGACTGTCGAGTATTACCACCTGGCAGTGGGGGCTAGGAGCTTTATTGAAAGAAAAATGACAACATTATTCAAAAGAAGATTTGCATTTTCTAGCTTGGAACTGAGAAAACTAATAAGGAGAATACAGGAGGCAGTCGAAAAAGCCAGCTTCTATATATGGCTGAAGCGGGAAGACCAACAATGGCTTGAAAGTCATAACATGCCAGCAGGAAAATAACATCACTAGGTGAGACAGGCTGACACTGAAGTAGCTTTGCTGATTGACAGGTGATGGTCTCACTTAGAGAATGTGTGGGCTAAGACTACGCGCCCTCCATTGGACAATTAAAGTTTAGACAGTGTCACATGACAACTTGCTGGGGCTGCCTGATGGAGCCCAGCAGCGGGTATTTAAAGGGAAATTTGACAAGACAGTCAGTCGTCCGCTGACACTCGTTGACGCTGAATCAAAGAGGCCAGGGAACAGAAGAAAGAAGGAGAAAGAAGACATGCACTCAACACCAGAGTTGAAGACACTTCCGAAAGGGAGGGTGGCCCCACCATGTCAAAACGGTAGAGGAGTAGGGGCCGAAACCAGACGTGGTTCCACCTGATGATGTCTTGAGCTAACTGGATCCTATAAAGGAGCTGTTGTGGTAGCAGACCACGAAACATGGTTGAAACTCCTAAGAACATGTGAAAACCCAGGAGTTGATTTTAGATAATGATATTTTTATGTTTTTTTTTTATACTGGATTAACAGCATTTTAATCAGAATCTCTAATTTCTAACAGAACAGGGAGATTCATAGAAAGAAGGCATGACAGGGCTTTAAAAGTTGATCAAGAACAACCCTCTATAAAAATGTGCATCCTTGTTAAGAATTAATATTCCTATTTTTTAGCAATTGTGTAGCTCTCATGCTAAATATTACAGTAATAAACTTTATACAGTGAGGATATTATTACAAAATGATGCTTCCAAGAGAAGATGCATTTTAGACCATAAGAGACATTATCCAATTACTATGATGAATAATGACATTAAAAGAAAGACATAATTAAAAAAATATCTTCTGAAGCTTTAATTAATAGTTTCTGAAGTCAGTAGTATTGGAATATCAACAGATCTATTAAACACTATTAGACACTACATGTACATTATATAGCATAGTATCAATGCAACAGAATGACACAGAAATTAAATAAAATACTATATGTAGCCAAGACACAGAGAGCTGTACTTGCTTGTGCTAAGACATAAAAAAAGACTATCTTATAATAGAGCAAGAGAACATGAAGCATAGTCTTGTTTTTAACTAGCCAAAACTCCAGGGTCATTCTGTTCAGACTAAAATGAGTGTCATGCAATCTTAATAATTTCAACTCAAATACATCATCAAAATTTAATTCTTACTGCCTATTTTGATGGTTTCATCATAGCCTTCGTTCTGTTTGAATAATCTAAGCAATGACAAATTTACTATGATGTGTACTTCCTGTTCACTCACTTTCATTTTAGTAAAACAACTGTAAATTTTCACGTTAACATTTTTCAAAAAGCCATTTGGATTTCTATTATAAACATCTAGAATTCCTAATCTTTCACTTACTTTGCATGAATTGTTGTTCATGTGTATGCCACTTTTGTTTAAAAATTAAGAAATATGACTGTATCAGAGCATTTGTCCAATAATGTTGGTTACTGAAATAAGTGATTTGGCTGCACTTTCTAGCAGATCAAACACCCTCATCAAGGCTCCATCATGCACCATTGATAGCATATCAAAGTAATTTATAACATATCAAAGTGCAAATCCATTTGATTAATTTATCTCATGATGATACCACAATGCAGGCAATCTTTCAATTTATATATATATATATATATTATCAAGACAACATACATTTCCATTCAGAAATTTCCTTTTCACATACTTTCAAATAATATTTTTGTGTAATATTTTGAAACAAGCTTTCAACTTGTCATCCTGATGAAAAAATGTTACTTTCAGGTAAATGAAGAAAATTACAATGTATTTTCAAAGAAATGAGGAATTATGTATCAAGTATAAAAAATTTATTGAGTAATCATCATGGCTTACTTGAAATTCTAAAACATAAATGAAGTATTGTTTACTATAAATAGAAAAAAATTATTTTAAAAGCACATGTATTATGAGGAGAGAGAGAGTAAAAGTTTAGATACCTTAAAAGAATTCCATAAAAAAGCATTGAAAAACTATCAACTAATAAGATATAAGAGTCTCTTCTCTAGATGGGCTGCAGTGAGTTCTATAGGGTGTTAGTAGTTGTAGGGGGATGAAGTATTTTCTGATTCTAAAGAGAAATGCCAGTGTTTGAAATGCAGTTTGCTATGTTAAGGATGTTCTATTTCCAACAGTAATCCTGTAATAATCTTGTGGAAGGGTGCAATATGATGGGGAACAAAAATGTGAAGAAATATAATTTTTTTTTTTTTTTTTTTTTTTTTGGTAAAGGGCCAAAAAGATGAAAAAATTTTTTTTTCCAAAATGGTCATCTCAGTTGTTTGAAACACCAGAATACAAAAAAGAAATTAAGAAAAAAGTAAATAATCATGTCATAAGCGAAAACTATGTCAAAATTCTGCCAACATTTTTTCTCTCAAAAAAATCTTTTCAAATTTCAGGAAAGTGGTGGAGGTGGGAGGGATTAAGCAAGAAAGGCTGTACCCAATGATTTTTTACTGGTAAGAAAAGAGTGAGGAAGATAGGCTTAAACCCAAGATCTAGCTCATCTGCTTACAATAGATTGAATTCTGCTAAACACCTCAATGGTGCTAGGTGTTGGTCTTAAACATGTGATTGTTTAAATCTACTACCCAATTAAGCTAAAGTGGAGGAATTTGAACTCAAAACACAAAGAGAAGGAACAAACACCACAAAGCATCTGATCTGACATTCTTACAGTCCTGCTAATTCCTCAACCTGGATTGATATTATCTTTTTGATTTCAAAAGAATGGAAGTCAAAGTTGACTTGAGCTGACTGAGAAGCACTCAATCACTTACAGATGCACTATTTCTACTCTCTCTCTTTTCTGGAGCAAGCTGGCCTCATATCTACACTATTCAGGTATCACCAACCCACTTCTCTTTCCACCACTCATTACCTTCATGGCCTCTAATAACCACTCTGATCCACACCATCACCACTGAACATTATGTCTAGTCCTTTCTTCTCAGCATATTGGCTCTGTGGGAGCTTCTCCCTGCTCATGTCTTTACTGCCAGTGTTTAAAGATAACATTAATAGCATCAAGCTACTACCCAGTTTCAGAAGGCCTTCTAAGTACTGCAACTTGCTCTAGATTCAGAAAGTAAAATGAAAATCTTTGGGCTAGGAATATCAAATCAATCCCAGTTGTTGACAGGTATTTATTTCATCAACACCAGAAAGATAGAAGGTAAAGTCAAAGCAGGTAGAATCTGAATACATAATGTAAACGAACATAACTAAACTGGCATTCTGACAGTTACAATGATGAGGGTTCCAGTTGATCCGATCAACAGAATAGCCTACTCGTGAAATTAACGTGCAAGTGGCTGAGCATTCCACAAACACATGCACCCTTAACTTAACTCTCAGGGAGATTCAGTGACACAAAGTGTGACAAGGCTGACCCTTAGAAATACAGGTAGTAAACATGTTTGCCAGCAGAATGGACTGGGGCAGTGTGAAATAAATTGTGTTGCTCAACGACACAAAGTGCCACTGGAAATTGATCTCATTACTTCACAACTATGAAGCGAATACCCTAACCACTAAGTCATGCACCTTCACAAAGGAAAATAACTAAATACTAAAAGGCATTCTATTCAATGCCCTACTTATTCTTTCAGCTACCATCATGTTAATAATAGAAATAATTATTATAACTATGAAAAACAGTAGAAAGTTGAAACTTCAAAAGAAACAGCACTTAGTAAAGTTACACCAGCAAAATCTGAAATGTCTTCTTTGTTTGTCACAAGTAATAATAATAATAATAATAATAATAATAATAATAATAATAATAATAATAATCATTATCATTTAACGTCCACTTTCCATGCTGGCATGGGTTGGACGGTTTGACTGAGGACTGGCAAGCCAGATGGCTGCACCAGGCTCCAATCTGATCTGGCAGAGTTTCTACAGCTGGATGCCCTTCCTAACACCAACCACTCCGAGAGTGTAGTGGATGCTTTTACTCGCCACCAGCACGAGGGCCAGTCAGGCAGTACTGGCAACGGCCACGCTCAAATGGTGTTTTATACGTGCCACCTACACAACGACCTTGCTCGAATGTTGTTTTTCACGTGCCAGTAAGGCGACGCTGGTAATGATCATGCTTGAATGGTGCTTTTTACGTGCCACTGGCACTGGAGCCAGTCAGCGGCCATGGCAACGATCACACTTAGATGGTGCTCTTAGCACTCCACCAGCACAGATGCCAGTCATGTGGTGCTGTCATCGAATTTGATTTTGATTTCACTTGCCTCAACAGGTCTTCGCAAGCAGAGTTTAGTGTCCAATGAAGGAAAGGTACACATAAGTGGGCTGGTTACACCACTGGCATAGACCACAGGTTATGGTCTCATTTGGCTTGCCGGGTCTTCTCAAGCACAGCATATTTCCAAAGGTCTTGGTCACTAGTCATTGCCTCGGTGAGCCCTAATGTTCGAAGGTCATGCTTCACCAACTCATCCCAGGTCTTCCTGGGTCTACCTCTTCCACAGGTTCCAGCAACCACTAGGGTGTGACACTTTTTCACACAGATATCCTCATCCATTCTTACCACATGACCATACCAGCACAGCAATCTCTCTTGCACACCATATCTGATGTCTCTTAGGTCCAACTTTTCTCTCAAGGCACTTACACTCTGTTGAGTATGTACACTGACATTACACATCCAGTGGAGCATACTGGCTTCATTCCTTGCAAGCTTACGCATGTCCTCAGCAGTCATGGCCCATGTTTCACTGCCATGTAGCATGGCTGTTCATACACATGCGTCATATAGTCTGCCTTTTATTCTGAGCGAGAGGCCCTTTGTCACCAGCAGAGATAGGAGCTCTCTGAACTTTGCCCAGGCTATTCTTTTTCTAGCAGCTACACTTTCAGAGCACCCACCCCCCACTACTGACTTGGTAATGGAAGCTATCAACTACTTCTAGTTTTTCTCCCTGGAATGTGGCAGAAGTTGCTCTCTGCACATTTTCAGTGTTTATTGCTCCTGAGCATCTGCCATATACAAAAACTATCTTCCTAGTTAGCCTTCCTTTCATATCGCTGGACCTCTTATGTGTCCATAGCTTACACTAGGTACATCTTATATAGCTTCTACCTACACCTTTTCTACAGATTGAGCAGGACCATCTACCTGAAGGGATTTGTGGTTTGTCTGCCTTCCTACTTATTTGGACTTTGGTTTTAGCTAGATTGACTCCAAGGCCCTTCGATTTTAATCCTTGCTTCCACACCTGAAACTTCTCCTCTAGTTCTGATAGTGACTCAGCAATTAGAGCAAAGTCATCAGCAAAGAGGAGTTCCCAGGGGCATCCTGTCTTGAATTCCTGAGTTATTGCCTGGAGGACTATGATAAATAGGAGGGGGCTGAGGACTGAATCTTGGTGGACCCCTACCTCTACCTGGAATTCTTCACTGGACTAGTTGCCAACATTCACCTTACTGACAGCGTCTCTGTATATAGCTCGCACAGCTCTCACCAACCACTCGTCTATCACTAGTTTCCACACTGACTACCAAATAAGGGATCAGGGGACCCTGTCAAAGGCTTTCTCTATGTCAACGAAAGCCAGGTACAGAGATTTATTTTTGGCTAAGTATTTCTCCTGCAGCTAATAATAATAATAATCCTAATAATAATAATAATAATCCGTTCTACTATAGGCACAAGGCCTGAAATTTTGGAGGAGGCTAGTTGATTATATGAACCCCAGTGCTCAACTGGAACTTATTTTATTGACCCAAAAGGACAAAAGGCAAAGTCAACCTCAGTGGAATTTGAATTCAGAACATAAAACTGGAAGAAATGTAGCTCACTGCCATGGTGATGGCGGTGGTGATGATGATGACGATGATGATGGTGGTTTCTGATTTATGTACAAGGCCAGCTATTTTTGAAGAGAAGGGATTAGTAAATACCAGTGACCCCCAATACTAGACAAAGGACTGTTTTATCAACCCCAGAAGAATGAAAGGCATAATTGACCTCAGAATTTAAAGAGCCAGAAATGCAAAACTCACTGCCATTTTTAACAAATAAATGAAATTATTATTATCACTAATAATTAACTCACTTGTGCCACAGCTGCTGCAGTCAATGCAAAAACCCTTCATAATGAAAAGAACCACAATAAATTTGTACTGTTCTTAGCTAGGTTTTTTTTTCTCTTCTCATGAGGTAATCTATTAGTTAAAATACAAAGGAAACTTAAAACCAGAATCAGAAATACTGGGGACATAGTTATTGCCCAGACCAATAAATCATAGTGACCCTTCAACAGGTGAATGTCTCATCTCTGTACATGCCACAACTACAGATGATAGCAGTAGTTCACTAAGTGAACTGGTTGATCCAGGTTGTTGACAGTCTATTGACCGTTCATCCACTCAGTATCTAGTGATGTTTGCCACCGACTCAATAAGTTCATCAGCTAAATAGTTCACATCTACCATGCTGCATCCCATGATTTCTATGTAACCCTGGTCCAGGACTACTATATATTCCCATGTAAACTTGATACCAGCTTTTAATAATTTATTACTTAGTTAATTACTAAAAGTTAAATTATATGATATTACAAAACTCCTGTACTTGCTTGCATCTGCCTGCATCCTCCCACCATTTTATGCACTCATATGGACATGTCCTCCGTCTCCCACTAGATCACTCTGCCAAAGCTTTATTCTTAATCAAGACAGTAGATATGGGCTGGAAGAGGCCTTATGACAGGTCCTGCACCAGAGACATGATTAGGGAAGATCACCATAGGCTCAACATCACTTTGGTGATACAGAGGGGCTGGCATGAGACTGCCAGTGATGGAGTGCTGGTGAGCCTGGTCAACTCTATGCATGATGATGTCTCTGGGACCACTAACCTGGAATGACCCCAGCCCCATGAGGCAAGAGCATGAAGCAAGCAAGCACTTATTATAAAAGGTGAATAGCAACAGTTAGTCAACAAGTATGAAATATGTCTCTGGTTGGATACTGGCTCATTGAAATTATGGATTACAATTTTCTCACATCAGAAGTTAGTATAATCATCAATGCCATCAATAAGAATTAACCTTCTTATGTCAAGGGATAATTCTGCAGAGGTCTTTGATAAATTTATTATCTAGTTTGAAAAGATATCTTAGACTTATGAAGCTAGATAAGAATAATAAATTGGATTTATTTCTATTAAGTCTGTGTCTACAACAACCACTTATTACAATAATACAGAGTGGCCTGAAATTACAAGAGAGAAGGTTGAAAGTAACATTACATTGCATTCAAGAAGAAAAAATTTACAAACAACAAAATATGCTCATGTATATAAATTTCAATGAGCCAGTATCCAACCAGAGACATATTTCATACTTGTTGACTAACTGTTGCTATTCACCTTTTATAATAAGTGCTTGCTTGCTTCATGCTCTTGCCTCATGGGGCTGGGGTCATTCCAGGTTAGTGGTCCCAGAGACATCATCATGCATAGAGTTGACCAGGCTCACCAGCACTCCATCACTGGCAGTCTCATGCCAGCCCCTCTGTATCACCAAAGTGATGTTGAGCCTATGGTGATCTTCCCTAATCATGTCTCTGGTGCAGGACCTGTCATAAGGCCTCTTCCAGCCCATATCTACTGTCTTGATTAAGAATAAAGCTTTGGCAGAGTGATCTAGTGGGAGACGGAGGACATGTCCATATGAGTGCAACAGACCAGACAATGATGTTTAGGGGGAAAAAAATATTCAAAAATCAAAGGGAAATAACTCAAATAGATCTATGCAAATTATAATGACCAAAAATTATCTACAACTGTTTTTTTTTTATATATATATATATATATAAAAATCTTTGTCAGCTGCACAAGCAGGTTTGAGTAGATGAGGTCTAATAGACAGAAACATTATCGTTCCTTTTCTTTGTGAGTCTTTGTTTACTTTCTCCAACTTTCTCCAATTAAGAAGGAAATTTCATTCAAGAAGTTTTTGCATATGGCATTCAGCACATCACCATTTTCACTTATTTATCAATGACTTTCCCAGTTCTTTTTGACAAATATCAAAATATTGCATATTTTCTATATTTACAAAGAAAGTTGTAAGATAGGCTTTTGGTCAAAGATTAAACAATGAAACAGATCAAAAGGCAGTTTGCCATATCTTTACTTTGTCTCATGCGAATGAGAAAACCGTAACATTGCAAGGTGCTGTTTTTACAGTCCAAATGGAAAAGTCCACTATCAGTGTTATGGTCAGCTTTATTCTAAATTATTATAATCTTATGTTACTACTGTGGAGAAATCAAGTTCAGTTTGGGTTAAAATTATTTTGCTTTGGATCAAAAAAGAAACAAAATCTTCCTTCCTTATTTGTGCCATCAGGATGATGAATTACCCTTGATGACTCCCTTGACAAATGTAATGTGTTTGTCTTGGAATTTTCTAACATTTTTTTCTTTTTCTTTTTTGCAAGACACACATCTTGTTGGCTACATACAGACAAGTTTTCTACACTTGAACATAAAGAACTAGAATAAATACAATAAAACATTTTATCAAATGTGGTAACAATTCTGCCAATATGCTATCCTCGACTTGTTGTTAATTTTCTTGACTCCCAGAATCCTTAAAGAATGTCCTGCTGCTGATAAACAATGTTTTAATTGTGATACAACATTTTGTAAAAGGTATGTTGAAAACTAACCATATCAACAGTGTCATTTCATCAACAAGCTAAGCAAAAATCAACAGTGACCCAATATAATCTAGATGTCTTAGAAGAAAACAAGAATTTACAACATCAACATAAAATTTAGTATTTCTTTTAATGACAAGTGTGAAACAGTTTAAAAACTATCAAAGTTGCTTTTGAAGACCATCACCTGTGAAAAATCAGTAACAGCTCAACACACTGATTAATATGAGTCAACAAAGATTAAAAAATTAAGCTTTAGAGCTTTTTGCCCAACCAGTTGAGGAATGAAATAAAAAAAATATGAAATAACTTTGCTGACTATGCTGAACGGGAGAATGAAAATATAAATCTTCAGAAACAGTTGTCACAATTGTAACAGAACCAGGTAAACTATGAGGTTTGAAAGAAGAGAAAAGGACACTTCAAGAGGAAGTTGATGATTTGAATAAAGTTTGAAGAAACAAAAAAGAAATTTTCCAAATTTAAAGAAAAGAAAAAGAGATAACAAGAAGGTAGCCAACCTACTTAAATGATTCTTATGATGTGTCCTGAAGATAAACAATGACTACTTATTGAAATATTTTGTGCAGGTAATTACTAAGTTTTGTTTTACCCACAAATTACTAACTTTTTGACATTTTTTTCTAACTGTTCTTTCTTTAGTTGTGCAGAGAATGTAGTACTGAGTGTTCTATAACTGTCTTATAATGCTATGTTAATTACTGACAATAAAATTATGTAAGATCACAACAGTCCCATGCATACACATACTTATCAAAATGGATGGCATGACTTCATTAGCCAATAATTTTGAAATATGAAATGTGTCTATGGTTGGATATGGATTCTATCAAATTACAAATTACAGAAACAGGAAGAAACAAGCAGAAATTAATGACACTTAAGATGAATTGTGTAATTCTAATCAATGGTCTCAGATGATATGATGAAATGTATTTTAGAGTGAGTAAACTTCTAAAATTGGGTGTGCAAGAATTTTAATGTGAAACTATGCATTTTGTTAATAACTTCTCAATCAATAAGACAAGGAAGGAAAAGAAATTCCTTAAAATAACATGGAAGGGAATTGTAGTCATAATTGATATTATTTTCAGAAGATAATTAAGAAACTTGACCACATGCGACATTATCACCGATACCTTTTTTTTTTTAAACAGCAGAAAATGAGTGTGTTTCCTTTATTTTGTATATAGAATAGATATAACAAGCTAAGAAAGAAAACAAGTTATGAAAATAACAATCCAACCATATTCTTCCATTCTTAATCCACTTTGAGAGACTATGTGTACAGATACAGGAAGTGTTCTATGAAACATCTCTAGCAGGCCTGCTGACACGTAACAAGAGTTGAGTGTGAGCTTAATAAAGATTTAGTATGCAGATGCAAAAAGAGAGTAGTTAGGAACTGTGTACCTGATACCAACAATGAGCAACAACAGGTGTAATGTGGTCTAAGGCAAGCTGATAGGGATGGAATTTATATAACAGATTCACACAAGAAGCTAGCAGTAAGAGCACCCAAGAAAGAAATAACAAATCCAGAAAGTTCATTAGAAATAGTTGATAGCTTCTGCTACTTAGGAGATATAATCCATAGAGGAGATGAGCATTATAAAAGCTAGAGTGAGGACAGAGTCAAAAAAGTTCAAGGAGCTTTTATTTCTGTTGATAACAAAGGTCTTTTCTTTCTGAGTAAAGAGTAAATCGTATGACGCTAGTTTGCAGAGTATGATACAGCATAGCTGTGGGATATAAATGCTGAATGCTGAGGATACATGAAATCTGGAATGCAACAAGAAAACAGAAAGAAATTTATCCTCTGCTAGATGTGCAATGTCAGCATACATGAATGACAAAGCACAAAAATACTGAAAGAAAAACTAGACATCATCATCACCACTTCTAGTGAGGCCACCAAGTAACCTGTAAGACAGAGACCCCGTCCCTGCCTCAGCTGAGTTGGGAAGTATTACTGAGGGAGGTGGCTTTGTGCCAGTTGATGAAGAATTAGAGTATGATAGTAGGACAGAAACAAATGTTTTGCTGTTCAGGAGAAAGATGGTTACTCCAGCAGGGAGGGAGAGAGAAACAGTGAAGTTGGTGAAGATGTGTCAAGTTACAGGGAGGTGAATCTAAGTGAAGTGGTACAGAGAACTGGACAGCGTGAGTGGGTAAGTTCATAAGAGTGCAAAAGGAGAGGAGATAGAAAGTAGAGTAAGGAGGGGGATGCATTAAGTGGCAAAAGCGAGTGAGGGTGTGATAGGAAGATGAATTGCAGAGGAAAGATTTGTCAAGGACAGCTCGTGTGTAGGGGCAAAGACATACACAACAAGCCTTTAGGGTCACATTTTTGCTTGAATAGATCTTCCCAAACTCAGTAAATCACCAGCATCTTGGTCCTTTGTCATTTCAATGGGGCTCAACATCCAAATGTCATTCTTCACCATTTCTTCCCATGTCTTCTTGAATCTTCCTCTTCCACAGGTTCCATCCACATTTAATGATTAGAACTTCTTTATCCAGCTGTTCTCATCTATATGCATCACACAACTATGTCAATGCAGTCTTCTCTCTTGCACACTACACTTCATGCCTCTTATGCCCAATTTTTCACTCAACACACATTTTGTTGTACATGCACCATGTTACACATCCAGCAGAACATGCTAGCTTTGTTTCTTTTAAGTCATTGTATTCAAGCCCATGTTTCACTAACCATGTAGCATTGTTGCTTGTACACATGCATCATACAGTCTGCCTTTTGTTGCCAACAGAAGCAACAGCTCTCTGAACTTTCTCGATCCTGTTCTTATTCTAGCAACTATGCTTTCAGAACAACCTCTGCTGCTACTAAATTATAATTAAAACCCTTTCAGTAACTTTTATGACCTGGTCCAGCAATTTGATACCTCTGTAATTACCTAACGCTAAGGCATCTTCTTTACCCTTGTAACTGTTGACTATAATGCTACATCATACAGTTCTATATTTAAGAGATGAGGAATTATGTACATTATTTACATTATGCCACATGCCCGTGGGCATATGGCATAATGGTTAAGAGTGCAGGCTACTAACCCCAAGATTCCGAGTTCGATTCCAGGCAGTGACCTGAATAATAACAATAATAATAATAATAATAATAATAATAATAACAACAACAACATCGAAAATACCTTAGGAATGAGAACCCAGGTTCGAAATTTCCCCAAGACACCTGATGAAGGCTGGAGGGTAGATCAGCCGAAATGTGTTAACAACAAACAAGATGAGGACACATATCCATCAAATGTAAATAATGTAAAGAATGCTACATCAGTCATTGGACATGAAACCTTCCTGTACAACCTGATTAACTATATGAATCACTAGGCTCTACTGCACTCCACCAGACAGCTACCAAACTGCTGTTGTGGACATAAGTGGTGACAACTGATCTCAGGCTAGGGAGCTTCACAACAGGAGATGACAAAGGAATGTGAGAAGTGGAGAGACTGTGTTGAAATTGACTTGACTAAAGCATGCTTACACAGAAAAGTGAACATGACAACAGTGATGATGACAGCTGGATACTCAAAGAATTTTGTGTCTTTTCTTCCCTTCTTTGCTGTCTTTGAGGTAATAATACACAAGTTCAACACTGGATGCTTATGAGAATTTCTGTAAAACTGACACTCACATAAGTTTGACATTTTCAAAAGATATATAGGTGTTAGAAAGATTGCAGTTAAGGGTATTCTCTGTGCAAAATGCAACAATGTAAATGATTCACAGCAACTGAATATGGTAAGCTGAATAACTGTTAAGTTAAAAAAGAAAAGCTATGTGCAATGCAAATGAATGAGAAAGCAACTTAAAAAACACAAGAATATTTGGTCAGTGTATGTAGACAAGTCCACCTAGTAAGAATCTAGGACGTGAATGGATGATACATGGCAGGAAGAAAACTATTGTTGTTGTTATGATGATGTTGACAATAAAGATAATCATGATAGTCTTCATTAGTATTGTCATTAGTGTTGTTGTGATCATCATCATCATCAACATCCAACTCACAAACAGTTGGTCTCTAGTATTTAGATTGAATATAATATCCAAAATGACAAAAAAATGTTGAACGATATAAAACTAAATGAAAACTACAGGTGTCGCATTTACACAGTTGAAGAACTTCATAATTGTTGATACAAAAAAGAAAAAGAAATAGATAAAATGATGAACGGAAGTGTAAATAGTTTCAAAATGTTTTCACCCAACTGCTTTTAGAGTAGTTTAGCTCCACTGATTTCTTTAATCTAACATCTCTTAAAAGAATCCATAATAAATGTTTTTTCTTTGTGAAGAAACTGCAAATTAATTACATCCAACAGTATTAACTACCTCCTCCAAGCACTAGTTTTAATATCAAAATGTCTCTATTGATCTACCATAGTTGGTAAAACTGAACAGAAAATCCAAATAATTTCTAATCAAGATTTTCGAAGTCCACACTTAGTTCCAGAAGTGATTTTCATTGTTCAGCATAATGAACATATTAAAGATATCAGCAATATGACAGGAAATACAAATTATCAAATGCTAAAGAAATTTTAAATGTAACATTTTAAACACTTTATCCTGACACATACACACATGATGATGTAATAAGGTTGGTCAATTTTTGTCCTATCTTCCAACAAGATAAAACATGTATACACTGAGAATTAAATAAGAGAATAGGAAATTTCCCCCCATTATGCCTTAGGTGATGAAGTATCAAATGGAACTGAAATAGCAATTCTCCAGCTGCTCATCTGCATTCTTTCATTATTTGGTCCTATCACTGCAATCTTCCATCTCAGCAAGAAAATATAATCTATAATTAGTGAATTTAATAGAATTTATAATTATTGTGGCAATCTGTTCCGTCTTTCTAGACATTTTTATATACTAAAAAATCTACTATCACCAGATTTTTATTATTATTATTATTAGCAGCAGCAGCAGTAGTAGTAGTAGTAGTAGTAGTAGTAGTAGTAGTAGTAGTAGTAGTAGTAGTAGTAGTAGTAGTAGTAGTAGTAGTAAGATAGTGAGCTGGCAGAATTGTTAGCATGCATTCAAATCTGGACACTCTGCATTCAAATTCTGCCAATGTCAACTTAGCCTTTCATCCTTTGAGGGTCAATGAAATAAGTACCAGTTAAACACTGGATTGATATAATCAACCAGCCCCCTCCCGCTAAAATTTCAGGCCTTGTGCCTATAGAAAGGATTATTATTATTATTATAGCAGCAGTAGTAGTAGTGTTACTAGAGTGCAGAAGACTGTTTGGGGGGAGTCCTTATGTTACATTCCTAACAATGCCTATTATTTCCCCTCAAATCCTCTCTTAATTACGATTCAGCCTCACGAAGGACTAAAGATCACTTTTGTCAGAAAATATAGATAATACTTTAAGTGGTTGGTAATTTTTTAGAATCCATCATTCCTATGTTAAAGAGAGTTGATATTTATTTCCAAATAGTGTGTTCTATAAAGTATCATTGTTTAATGTTTGAAGTACACACTTTTCCAGATTCATCTTTATACAGTCCTAAAATGTTGAAAAAAAAAAAAAAAAGAGATCCAATTAAAAATTATTTGGAATATTTCTAAAGCATGACAATATATTAATAATGAAGAATGAGTTGGTATGCTTCTGGTCAGTTGTGGGTGAAAGACATTTATTAAGCACAGTTGGGCAGTTAAAACAGGAAATTAATTGTTTTCTGCAGCCGTAATGCTAATTATAATCATGTGGAGACACACTGGTGAAGACCAAGAGGGTAACTTGAAGTGCCTGCAATGAACACTTACCAATTAGAAGAATGGCCTTGACTTATATTTTTTCAAGTGTCTTTGGTGATGGTAAAAGGTACCACCCTAAATGAGGGAGCAATTCTTAAGTGGTGTACAGAACTCATGACAAATGAAGAGCTGTAATATTTCTATTTTTAATTGCAAATAATGTCTAGAACAAGATGGGAAGCAAGCTTTTCACAACTGTGATAAGAAAAACTTTATAAAGCACTTCAATATTAATACAAAAGATTGATTTGTTAAGACAAAGAGAGAAGGCAGCAAAGAAAACTATTGAAAATTATAAGAATCAAGAAAGAATACTAACAGTAGTTGAGCCACACATGATTGCTAACCAATTAAAGGGCAGATAGCAGACTTCGCTTATATCCAAAACTGACAACATACCGCCAACAGAACAATTGAAGATGATGGCTATTCATCAAATGAGTTTCACTAATCTCATGATTTACTTGAAGCAACTAGAAAGCTTGTTAAAATATACCAACAATCACTAAAGGCTGCAATGAATTTGAAAATTACTCAAAGAATAACTAATGGCTGAAATGCCATCAGAATTTTTAATGAATGGATGATGCTGTATAATAGAACATCAAAGTCTATATTGAACTTTTCCAATTTGGAGGATTATTATCAATGTATGACAACATATCCTTTTCTTCTTCTTTTTCATAAGTCTACCAATTAGATAAAATATAGAGTCAGTTTGTAGCTTCACCCTGTATTCTAGTCAGAGACCTGTAGTTTTTATATGACTAGCTCAACACAGTAAACTGTCATAAAAATACAAGCACTAATTAAATGATAGCAACACAATGTAAAATAGCATCTCTTGTATCAACAAGATACATGAAAACATAAACAAATAAATTATCAAAAGTAATAGAGGTTTGAACCTGTTTTTAGTTTCACTAAAGGTGACATGTTAGCAGTTATTGTGTTTCTCTATTTATCAATAATGAAAACAGAATAATGATGATCAAAAAATAAAAGATTCAAATTCTGGTACATATAAGATATATTACATTTATATTAGCCATCTTTCTTGAAATATAAATGCCATTCTATATACTAAGCATTAGAAACTAACTTATCAATTAAAAGGCTCCAAAGACTGAGACATGTACCTAAACCCACAGAACCAAGTATGGCTATGCTAGCATGGCCACAACAGAAACCTATAAATAAAAGATTTTAATATTGTTGATAAAACTAATGCATAGGAAGGGTAGGTGGAGAATTAACAAAATGATGTTTCATGACATAAAAAACATTTCTTAAAAATTTAACTTCCACTATTAAATTATGAAAAATAAAAACTTTTTTAAATGGAGTTTTTAGTCCTTCAGTCACACATTTCATAAGAATCACATTAACTCTGTGGAAAGAAACCATATCCTGATTGCAAACTCTGAACATGGAATTGTATAGTATCAAAGGATTGACCATATTCAGTTGATCATTACTACTTTCCTGTTAATCTAAGCATTTTTTTGTTGTTGTTGTTGTTGTTTAGTCCAGCAGTTGAGATGGGTAAGAAGACTGTAGAACCAAAGTGAATACCTAACAAAGAGTGGGGTGTACACTTTAAA
Organism: Octopus bimaculoides; assembly: GCF_001194135.2. Taxonomy (NCBI): domain Eukaryota; kingdom Metazoa; phylum Mollusca; class Cephalopoda; order Octopoda; family Octopodidae; genus Octopus; species Octopus bimaculoides. The sequence goes on from NC_068993.1 coordinate 26,094,430, forward strand.
GATTAGAGTTAACCACATGCCACCTATCTGACACTTCTCAAACAAAAGAGGCTGGTGCCCTGCAATAGCTAAGACAAGGATACTACTCCTATTGTGATATATTTTGAAAAGAGAGAGAGAGAGAGAGAGTGAAAATATATTCATAATTTCTTTGGAATAAACAGAAGATATTTGTATAAAAGAATGATCCATAGATAATTGAAGTAGTCCATTATTTTATAACACTCTACTTTTGGTTAACTTTTGACTACCAACTTTCCAAATACTTTTTGAAGATCACTTTCCCTGCAAGTCTTGAACAACATAATGCCAACAGACCTCTGTAGGTCATTCAGTAACTATCCATTACTGAACTGGGACACCAAGCACAGGTGACATGCATAAGCCTGCAATTGACTGCATCATACCCAGTATTTGACAAACATTTATTTTATTAATCTCAGATGAATGAAAGGCAGTGGGATTTGTACTCAAAACATAGAGGGCTGTAATTAAACACCAGATGGCATTTTTCCCAATGATTCTTCCGATCCACAGCTCTCTTCTGAGGTTAAAATTGGCAGCATGAAGCAGTGAATGAAATACAGCTCAGACCACTGTTCCCTGCATCATCACCATTGCCAAGAATTAATCACAAATAATGAAGACTAAATTTGAAATCAATAAAAATAAATATTAAGGGCTGCATTTATGGTCAGTGAAAGAAGAGCATTTAAATGAAAAATTAAACCAAGCAGTAATACAACAGTGAAGATGATGATGATGATAAAAATGATGATAGTTATGTGATCGAAGAGATTCAGATTAAGAATTAAATTTGGATAAGAGATACTTAGTTCACTAAAAACATGCCCACCCCCCATTCTTTAATATAAATACAAGGTTTAACAAAGAAATCTGATGAGTTTTAGAGAAATTACAATGTTGCCAAATATATAAAATATTTGGCAACCTAATGTGTGTCATTTATAAACATATAACACTTAAGTAACGTTTTCACTTAGTTTTGAAAATTACATCATTCGAATGCTTCGCAGTGTGCTCACACACTTATAGCCTAGTCTGAAAGTTTGGTATGGTATGTTGCACTATGTTTTGTCACAATCTTTCAATGAATAGCAGCTTTCAATTCATCTTGTGTGCATGGTTTATTGATGAACATTTTCCCTGTGAAATGTTCATCAATAGTCCAAAATTTCCTAAGGAAATGAACATAAAGCAAAAGGTCAAGTGATCAATTAGGCATAACATGTCGTGATGTTGAGAAATGATACAATTAGTTACCATTTCTTTAATGTCGACGGAAGCTCTTGTATACGGGCAGTCTATCTTGTTGCAAAAGTCATATGTTAATGACATGTCTGTTCAATTCTGAGAAAAGGTAGTAGTGTAACAGGAATTCAGAATTCAGACATGCTACTGCAAATCCACTTTCTCCAAAGAAATACAGTTCCATTACAACTAAGTTTGTTACACAACATCACATTGGTACACATTTACAGAGAAAAGGTTGCTCAGCGTTGTTGAGGATTGCTGTCTGATCACTTTTCTCAAGCACATTGTTCTACTTATTGAACAATCAGAAACTTGTATGAAAATTTTAATCAAGATGCAACATCCCTCATGCACTATAATTTCTAAATTACCTAGCAGAGTCCCATGAGAATTGGCTACCACCTACCTAACAGTTTCAATATTCTCTAGTGTTTGGGCAGGTCACTCACCTCCTGCATTTCCTTTTAATGCTGAACTAGTCAACCTGAAGTTTTCTACCCATGACAACATCCTATTCTGATTAGACACTTTACTATGACTTTCCACATTAAAATGCAAATGAAGTTTTGCAGTATTTCAGTAACTGAGTTGCAAATTAAAAAAAAAATATCTCAATCAGGCACAGGTATAGCTGTGCAGTAAAAAGTTTGCTTTCCAACAACATGGCTCTGGGTTCAGTTCCACTGCATGGAACCTAAGCAAGTGTCTACCACTATAGCCCTGGGCTGACCAAAGCCTTGTGATTAGATTTGGTAGACAGGAGCTGAAAGAAGCCTGTCATATATGTATATGTATTTATATGTGTGTCTTTGTGTCTGTGTTTTGCCCCACCACCACCGCTTGACGACCATTATCAATATGTTCATGTGTCCATAACTTAGCAGTTCAGCAATAGAGACTGATAGAATAAATAACAGGCTTTAAAAGAATAAGTACTTGGGTTGATCCATCTGATTAAAATTTCTTCCAGGCAGTGCCTCAGCATGACCGCAGTATGGTGACTGAAACAAGTAAAAGGTCACACAGGTAGGATGTTGCATGTTCCACTGCTTCTTAGGTACTGAAATAGCAGTATGTGTACAGTTCGACATCACCAAGTATGTGATCTGTCTAGTCCCATCTGTCATACAACCACTATTTTAAAGGAAGCATTGTCTTCCAGATGGATCATGTTGTGTCACAGAGGACTAAATTTTTGGATCTGCTTTTTGCTATTAGCATATTTTTGATTCCACTCCTATGGCAAGAATATGGTTTTTGCTTATCAACCACCCTCTAAGCCCTCTTTAAGTGCAGTTACACTTAATGGAGGTAAAAACAGAAATTCTTTTAATGACAACATGAAATAGATGTGTTTTAACTTTTACTTGTTTCAGTCATTTGACCGAGGTTATACTGGGACACTGTATCCAAGGGTCTTAGTTAACCCTTTAGACTGACCATAACTGGCTGAAAATTATTCCCCTTTATTTGTTTGAATTGGCCAAATCTGGCTGTATCTGATTTCTCTACAAAAATCACCAAAAAAACAAACAAATCACATTATTGAATTCTCATAGCTTTGAGAAAGCCTTTCCTGTGTTTATTCAAGTAAAAATATGATGAAATTTTTGAGATTTCTTGTTTTTTTTTTTTTTCTCACCGTCAGAATAGAAGTGTATATCTTAGTTTTTAACAATATGACGTCAGCAAGTAGTGATTCCAACTTCAAAGGTTTTATTCTTGATGATGTACAAAATATAAACGGAAACAACAGTGATTTGTCTTCAGATGATTCACATTGACATTTATGAATCTTCATTGGACGAGTAAGATTTTGATAATGAAAGTGATGAAAATGACATTGTAAACATTACGGCAACATAGTTGAAGATTACTACATCAATTCCCGATTTCACAGAAAAGACTAGTCCACAATACAGTCTACCTCCCGACACTCAACCATTGAACTATTTATTTTTATTTTTACTGAAAAGTGTTTTTGAAACTGTTGCAGAGGAAACAAATGTTCAATGCATAATTTCTATTCATGGAAGACCTGATCCACTGAGGCAGCCAAATGATACTGAGGAAATGCGAGCTTTTTTTAGTATAAACATTGTTTGGTATCAAACAGCTTCCTCAACTGTGGAACTACTGGAATCCTGATATAAGGTATGGTGATCCATATATCTCCAGCATTATGTCTAACTATAGTTAATTCATATATTGTTTATGTAAAAAGTCACCGAGGATTACAACCATTTGAAATTTCAGGTTGACATCACATCTCAGTTATGTCAAGGTTTTTCTTCCAGGAAGCATAGAACTGGGAGAAAAGCAAAATTAACTGAGGTGGATGTCAACAGAAAAAATATTGACTTCCATAAAGTGGAAAAAATAAATGGAAGGAAAAAAGTTTGCAGACTGTGTTCACTACAAAAAAGAAAAACTGCGAAAGGATATCAGGTCGAGACATCATATATTTGTTAGTTTTGCAAAGTGCCCTTGTGTAAAAGGGTTCTTTGGACAGTTTAATGATAGAAATATGGCATAACTATATTTTGTTGTTCGATAGTAATACTATCATTTATTCCTTTCATTTTATTACAATAATGTGAAAGTGAGAAATACATATTAATTTTCACTATGTTACACATCTGTATTCACCTTTGCCTCACCTGTTAATGAGCTTTTATTTTATTAGATGCATTTTGTTATGTAAATGTATTCAGTGAATTGTATAAGAGTACATAGCCAATGGTATATTGGCTAGTAAAAGAGTTTTGTACTTTATTTTCAATGAAAATGTTTGAATGAAATATAGAGAAAGAGTAAAATCTTGTAGCAATTATACCTGTATTTTAATTAATTCAAATTAATGTACCTCATCTTGAAAAGTGGCAAAATTTTTGGCAGTTGACATCTGGGATAATTTTAGTAACAAACCTAACAGGTAAAATGCATTAAGAATTTCAATTTTAATATCTATCCATAATGTTATTACTTTTATACCTGCCCATAAAAGTCAAATTTAATCAGTAAGATTAGTTAAAATTAAATAACTTTAATCCACTGGTATATAAGCATTAACTGACAAAATTTCAAATTTGTATGTAAAAAATTAACAAAGCTACAAGCAAATATTGTGGACATCCCTCTTGAACCTGAATAATTCAAAATAATGTGAACAAATAAGCATTACATTTGACAAATTAATCTGAACACTAAAGGGTTAAATGAATTGAGCCCCAGTACTTGTTTCTTTAAGTCTGGTAATTATTCTATTGGTCTCTTTTGCCAAGACACTACGTTACAGGGACATAAACAAATTAACACTTGTTGTCAAGCAGTAATAGAGGACTAACACAAAGACATGCAAACACACACACAACATTCATATATATTCAATTGGCTTCTTTCAGCTTCTGTCAATCAAATTCACTCTTTGGGTGATCTGAGGCTTATAACAGAAGACAGTCACCCAAGATGCCACATGGTGAGACTGAATCCGGAACCATGTGGTTGGAAATCAAGCTTCTTATCACACAGCCACAACCATCTCAAATTATTTGCATATCACATATAAAAGTGCTAAAAAGTATATTTTCTGGTATTTGGTTTATCAATGCAGGATAGAGAGAAGCTGACCACAACAAAATTCAAGTCGTAAAAAAAAAAAATGAAATAGTGCCAAGTTCTGTGGCACAGGACAACTGACTCAACATTCCAAATCCTGTTTGAGCCAATTTCAAAAACACAAAGCATAGAAAATTAGATAAATTCTTTGAGGTGGTGGTGGTGGGTCATCTCTTCTTTATTATTATTTTTTTTATATTATTCTGACAAATCTCTATATATATGTGAAGGAAAAGTGAACAGATAAAGAATAATCATGAATTACTGTCACATATTTTCTAAATCTCAGAGAATCATTTTACCCAAGATAGATAAATGACTTCTTTTTTTTTTTTTTTTTTTTGAGAAGGGAAAGGTTTCACTGTTAGATATATATATCAACAACAACAATAATAATAGTATAGCAACACTGATGAATGATGTCACCCTATGAACTGCAAGAGATGCTAAACTAGTGTTTATATCTGGATTCTGTGGCATTAAGCAGACAGAGTCAAATTTCCTATTGGTTCAGACACTGATTTAAATCAAGTAATACTCTCACATGCAATAACTGACTTTCCCACAGCTACGTAAAGAGAAGAGGTGCAGAATTAAGTGTTCTGCCCAGAGATAGTGACACACCCCAACAAAATATTAACTCGTATCTCAAGAGATATCCAAGGCCTTCAACACCAGCCACCTCTACTATACCAACTTTTATCAAATTATCAAATCACACTTTTGTTATTTAAATAAAGGGGGGGGGAGATAAATAACATAATATAGTCCAAGCTGGCCATGAAGAAACAGAATTGTCATCACTGGAATGCCTTTGATTATTGGTCAGGATTGAGCTGAAATGAAACAAGAACATCCAGTTGCTGTCACAAGCCAACAAGTGTGCTCTCAACCATTTTTTGCCCATGGACCCCTTTGATTCCTGTTTTACAGAGGGGTTGACCTTAATAGCCACTTAATGTCTAAAAACTATTATATTTTTATGATTAAATATTATTAGGAATTTTGTGCATTGCAGAAAATATTTTGTCCATTGTAGAAATATATCCAATTTATTGCACATAAATTTTAACAGCAAAATTTTATATGGGACCCCAAGAGCTACATGGACCCTGGTTCATAACCACTGCTCTAGATGATAAATCTACCTGCTAGAAATGATAACCAAATTTTCCTCATATTACACCTTCCTATCCTTAAAGAAAGGTATATTGAATAATGTAGTCCTTGATTATCCTATAAAAGAAAAGATGGCTACAGTAAAAAATACATCGGATCAAATGTTTGTTTGATTGGAGTTATTGCCATGGGGTGAAACAACAACAACCAATCAGTGCCACTACAACTACTACCATCACAACACAACAAGTGATATCTTCTGTACCAACAGTAAAATCATACAGCAAAAGATATTCTACTTATTTTAGAACCAAATCAGAATGCAGATTTGATGTGGTTGACAGAGGAAATGGTATGGTTAACAACATAGCTCACACAATTCAAAATAACTAAACTTAGTAACATTTAAGAGAGCAATTGTCTTACTTAGTCCAAACTAACTATGCACTAATTTTGGTATTTTTACTTTTGGTTAATTATTTTATTTGTAATGTTTTATTTGTTTGCTGGCACCATGCTTAGTAATCAACCTGATTTGGCAACATCTGACCTGCTCTGTTGTGGAAGTAACATGGAGAGTATGGCATTCTTAACAGTAGACCACTACGCAATTATCGAGTCCAGCTCAGATACTGAATACTTCATATGCATGAAACATGGTACATTGCTGAATCCAGTACAGTCTAGTCTAAATGCAGCCATGCACAAAACATAACACATATTTATTTTTCAATTGTTCTCATATCCCTTTCAGCATGATTAGTTTAGAGTAAATTTGTATACTACTGAAGCACTTTTACAGTTGAATGTCTTGGCTATGTCTAACTACTTAAGAATCAGTAGGTCAGTTATATAGACCAAGACTATATAACCATGACTTGCCTAAGTATAGAACATAATAGTTGCAGTAGAATTTAAACTCATAAAACGTGTGATCAATAGCATAGCATAATATGGTGCTAAAAATATTAGCAACTTTATACTAAGTTCAAGTTTGACCATATACTGAAACTTATGTGCCTGTGAATGAAATTTCTATATCTAACCAAAGATAATCTAATATATGTGAAGGTACATGCTCTAGTGCTCAGGGTGCTGAACTCACAATTGGTTTCAGTTCCCAGAGTGGCAGTGCATTGGATGCTTGAGCAAATCACTGCATTTCCTATTGCTCCAGTTCACTCAGCTGTAAGTGGGTAACCCTGTGACAGATATTGGTGTTCTGTTCAGGAGGAACGTTAGCCTCCCTACCTAAGCTGTAGGAGTGGCATCATTTGAAAGTTGCAACAATGCAAGGAAGTGCATTGTGACCAGTGGTGTATAACAACATCCCATAATCTGGTCAATACAGTGATACAGTTAATATTATATATACACACACAATGATGATGATGGTGTATAGCATGTAGAAAATGCATAGGATTAACACACAGAAAACAATCTTAATAGATAGAATAATTACTCAACAAGTGTACCTGATAGAATAATTATTATATTATACTGTGCAGTGTAATGTGAATGGGTTAACAGAAATTGCAGTAAGGATCTCTAAATGAATTTAAAACAATTTACAAAAACAATTGACTTAAAAGATGACATGTTTGTTTTATAAAATACACCCATCCACACATTTCATTTCAGAATGTGAAAAACATCAGAAAATTCTAAAACCATGTCATAAGTCCATAACTTGTGATTATCAAAAATCTTATGATCTGGATCGGCGGCGGTGGCAGTGGAGTAGTAGTAGTAGTAGTAGTAGTAGTAGTAGTAGTAGTAGTAGTAGTAGTAGTAGTAGTAGTAGTAGTAGTAAGCTAAATGTTCCTAACAGGTGCTGAAAGTCGTTATCTTGGTTAATTACCCATAGCATCTTATATGCAGTTTATTAATAGCAGTGAAACTCAACATCATTACAGCAGACATCTGTTACATATATTGAAGATTTTTCACTGATTTTTACTTCAGGCCACCTAAGTCCCCAAGTTAGTCTAAAGTCAGTTATCATCTTCCTCCTCCTCCTCATCTTCAGCAGTTTAACATTTGCCTTTCTATACTGATATCAATGGGACACTAACAACAACAAAACAGTTATGACAATAAAGAAGGGAAACTTGATTTTAAAGTCGTAGCTAATGAGGCTAAATATTATTCGTGTCAAATAGTTTTGTGGAGAGAGAAAGAGAGACTCTCAAATAATTAGACTGGCTATTACTTTGATTTACAATAGTAATGATGATGAGGTGGAGAGGATATGAAAAAGAGGGTAAAGGGATTTTATAATATCTCAAAAGCAGCAGCAATTTATGAAACAGCTTCAGCTGGGACTCCAAACCATATTGCAAGCTGAGCCTGCTACTGCATGCCACATAACTATCATTACATCTGATAATTTTCATACACAACAATATTAATACATTTCAAATCATCTCCCATTTGCAAAACTTATTTGAATATTTTTTCCAGGCTCAAGAATAGTATCTGAAGCAAAGAAGCTAGTTATGTAAATGTATATCTTATATCTTTTACTTGTTTCAGTCATTAGATTGCAGCCATGCAGGGCAGCGTCTTGAATTATTGTTAGTTGACTGAATCAACTCAAGTACATTTTTTTTTAAAGCCTAATATTTATTCTATCAGTTTCTTTTGCTGAACCACTACATTACAGGAACATAAACCACCAACACCACACACACACACACACACATATAACAAACTTCTTTTCCGTTTCCATCGACCAAATCCATTCACAAAGCCTGAGACTATAATAGAAGACATTTGTCCAAGGTGCTTGGCAGTGGGACTGAACTTGGAACCATGTGGTTGGGAAGCAAGCTTCTTACCATCCAGCCACATTTGCACCTATGTTTATGAAATCTACTCAGGTGTAACTTATATCAAAAAAATGAAAGATACAAAAATCTTTATAATAATGACTGCTTGCATCATCACACAAAGCCAAACACAACTGAGTGGATCCCAGTATGTGACTGGTACCTAGTTAATTGATCCAAGAAAGATGTAAGTTGAAAGTGGCAGTATTGAAATTTGAAATTAGAAAAGCTGCACTAAATTCTCCACTATTTTCACAAAACAACTTCTCACAATAATGATAACAATAGTAATTATTGTTCCTTACTTAGACAGGAAAACTGAAAACTATACGAAAGTAATGAACTTAGCATAATTTAATTTTTTCTATAGCCAGACATGTTTTCAGCAGAAACAAAGATTAGGAACAAATGACATCTGTCTAGGACTATTCATATCATAAGAAAAAGAGACACATATGTATGCAGACACACACACACACACACACACACACACACACACACACACACACACACACCCAGAGGCACTTTTTTAGATTCCATGTTACAAATCCACTCACAAGGCTTTGGCCAGCCCAAGGCTATAGTAGAAGACACTTGCCGAAGATGCCATGCAATAGGACTGAACCTAAAACCACATGGTTAGGAAGTGAGCTTTTCAACTACACAGCCGGACACAACTGTATGTTCGCTTCCTGATTTGGGCTAGTGTCTTCTACTATAGCCTTGGGACACCTAAAAGTGGATTTGGTAAACAGAAACTGAAAGAAGACCGGCACAAGCATGCGCATATGCGCACTCATGTGTGTGCATGCACATGTGTAAGAGCATTTGACTTTGTGTTTGTACTCCACTACCACCTGACAACCAGTGCTGATGTGTTTATATTACTCAGTGGTTCTGCCAAAGAGACGGATAGAATAAGAGGCAAGCTTAAAAGAAAAAGTACTAGAGTTGATTTGTTCAACTAAAATTCTTCATGGCAGTGCCCGAACAAAGATGCAGTCTCCTGACCGAAACAAGTAAAATGATAATGTGTATATGTGTGTGTATCTATGTACGTATGTAGCTATGTATGTATGTCATTATTCAGTTTATTTCAAGAATTCTTGCCAATAGAGAAAGAACCAGTTTCTAACCTAGATCCAAGGCTCCTTCATTGGAATTTCAACATCAACAACAGGGTATTTTTGTTTGTTTGTTTGTTTGTTTGTATGTATGTATGTATGTATGTGCAGATTTGTATGTTTTATGTATGCATTCTCATGCATATAGTTACATATCTAGACATGCTCATATATATCTAAATGATAAACTTCGGGGAAGTTTTACAGATTTTTACAGTTCCAGTGATGGATTGGATCTGTAGTCTTCAAATTAGCTTTCTCCATTCTGGTTTTAAGAAGCCTAATTTCGCAAGATTGGTATTTAGGCATTGTGTTACATATCCCATGCCCCCAATAATTACAGGTATAAAACTGAACTTGTAATCTGGATAGAGTAACTGCAAATTTCTCAATAGTTCAGCATAGGTGTTCTCTTTTTCACTGATCTTCAGCTTTATGTTAATATCTGCTGGGCAGCTAATTTCCACCACTGGGCACAGTTTCTCTTCTCCATCCCAAATCATTATATCAGATCAGTTGTGCTTACACTTTATTGAGGTCTTCACTGGTACATTCCACCAGTATTCTTTTTCATTATGAATGTCTATGGCTTCTACTACATTGTGGGTTTGTACGTACATATGTACATACATATGTATGTATGTATGTATGTATATGAGATGTAATATAAACACTATTCTTTTTTTTTTTTTTTTGACTTGTTTCAGTCA
>NC_068993.1:26105116-26113081 GCF_001194135.2 Octopus bimaculoides
AATATAAACACTATTCTTTTTTTTTTTTTTTGACTTGTTTCAGTCATTTAACTGCAGCCATGCCAAAGGACCACCTTGAAGGGTTTTACTCAAGCAAATCAACCCCAGGACTTATTATTTAAGCCTAGTACTTATTCTATTGATCTCTTTTGCTGAATTGCTAAGTTATGGGGGATGTAAACACAACAACACTGGTTGTCAAGTGGTGATGGACATACACACACATATATATATATACGACGGGCTTCTTTCAGTTTCTGTCTACCAAGTCCACTCACAAGACTTTGGTCAGCCTGAGGTTATAGTAAAAGATACTTGCCAAAGGTGCCACACAGTGGCGCTGAACCTAGAACCATGTGGGTGGGAAAGTAAGCATCTTACCACATAGCCACATATATGTGTGTTTGTGTGTGTTATATATATATATATATATATATATATATATATATATATATATATATATATATATATGCATATATATATGCATATATATATGCATACATACATACATAATTTCAATAGGCGTAAGAGTGGCTGTGTGGTAAGTAGCTTGCTTACAAACTACATGGTTCCGGGTTCAGTCCCACTGCGTGGCACCTTGGGCAAGTGTCTTTTACTATAGCCTCAGGCCGACAAAAAGCCTTGTGAGTGGATTTGGTAGACGGAAACTGAAAGAAGCCCGTCGTATATATGTATATATATATATATCTATATATGTGTGTATATGTTTGCGTGTCTGTGTTTGTCCCCCCAACATCACTCGACAACCGATGCTGGTGTGTTTACATCCCTGTAACTTAGCAGTTCGGCAAAAGAGACTGATAGAATAAGTACTAGGCTTACAAAGAATAAGTCCTGGGGTTGATTCGCTTGACTAAAGGCGGTGCTCCAGCATGGCCACAGTCAAATGACTGAAACAAGTAAAAGAGTATATATGTAATGCGTGTGAGTGTAAGTAATATATATATGTATATAATACACCAGATACTCTTACCTTCAAACACATTTTTGATGCTCATTTACAACCATCATTTAATGTCAAGACAAGTACATACAAGCACACACAAACAGGCTTCTTACAGTTTCCATCAACCAAATCCACTCACAAAGTGTAGAAGACACTGATCCAGGTGTCATACAGTGGGACTGAGCATGGAACCAAGTGGTTCAGAACCATGCTTCTTATAGATGCATAGAAAATGAATGTTAAAAAATGAAGTTAAAACTCAAAATGCCAGGGTCAAATTGCTCAAAAGGATCTGACAGAACTAAGAACTATATTGTGCACCAATGATCACTTTTGCCTTATTTCTAAGAATGGAGGATCTTCCTAATTCCAATAATTTTTAAAAGTGTATCGGGTACACTTTTCTTATCGCGCATGCATGCGCGTGTGTGTGTGTGTGTGTGTGTGTGTGTGTGTGTGTGTGTGTGTGTGTGTGTGAGTGTGTGAGTGTGAGTGTGTGTGTGTGTGTGTGTGTGTGTGTGCACATACATACACTCATATATATATTCAAAAACTAAAGAAGAGGGAAGCATTTCAAAAACAGAAACGTTCAAATATCATTGATGAACACTATTTCAGTAAACATGGAATTAATGTACAGTAGTCAAGAGTGAGTTTTGTACCAAAATTATCTTTAAAAATATCTGCAATAAAGATATCTGCAATGAAGAAAATGTATAAATTAAATAGGATTTAAATAAAACAACAAACAGCTAAGAGTCAATGTTTACTAGTACCCAGTAGGAAGACACTTAAGAAATAACTGTAACAAGGTTGAAATGGTTTGAATTCTACAAAAATAATTCCTAGTAAGCAGGGGACTTTAGGAAGTAGTATAAAAGGTGGGACTAATGTTTCATGTGAGGATTTTATTCTTCTCCGGTGAAGGGCCTCAGCTGAAAGTGTAGTCTTCACTTCTCCCAGTACACTTATATATTCTTCTGTTTTTGAAAATTTAAGAGGAACATTTACAGAACGTTATGCTTCAACAATTCTTTAATGTAATATCTATTTAAGAATCTGATTTCTGTGCAAGGAAGGTAAGAAATACGGGGAAATTAACTGTTAAACTGTAATAAATACAGACTCAGTTTTTCTTTGTTTATTTGAACTGCTTTTATTGAATATGTTTTTGATAAATCTATTTTGAAGGTTCATTTAGCAATTGAAGCAATCTTTGAACTGGAAAAATAGATGAAAGAAAACTAAAGACAATTAGAACAGATGATGTATATATATTCAAAGTTTGTTTCTATTGTTTTGAGATATAGACAGGTGGAGATTTGGCAATGACATAAGTAGATCAAACAATTATGAAGAATATACAACCACTACATCTTATCAGATATTAATAACACTGACATGGCTAAATATTACATTTAGGTATATTTTTGCTTTGTCTTGCTTTCGTACTATCATAGGTTGGAGTATCTATGTTCCTCTCCTTTAAACATCTTAGTTTTTATGCATAAGAGCCAACTATAATAAGAGTTGAGGGGTGGCAAAAATCCACAGTAATATGCAGTTGTATCTCTTTACATTCTGTATCCAAATCCTGCTGGTGTCATATTTGCTTTTCATCTCCACAAAATGCATTGCAGTAATTGCACTGGAACTGAGTTCAAAGTTCTGAGTTCAAATCATGCCATGATCAACTTTACCTTTCATCCTCTTAAGATCAATTAAAATACCAGTCAAGTTGAGAGATTAAACAGAATAATCTCTTATCCATAAATTTCTGACCTTGTGCTTATATTATAAACAATTAATAGCAACAGATTCATAAAACTAAGGGATCATTAGATAAAATGACATGTACTATTAAGGAGAATTCCTTCATGTTGTGTGTGCAAACCTTGTCAGGGCTATCATTGTTTCTAAACTTCAGGATGGAGTTGGGAAGGGAGGAAAAAACATTAGTACCAGTCATGTGCAGAGATTGAATAAAATGCCTGCACTTTCTCCACGTAATATATAGCTTTGTACTTATGTCAGAAAAAATGTTTTTCTTTGTTAATAGAAAACAAAGTAAATCCCAGTGAAAATTAAATCAATGAAACTCGTTTTTTTTTTTTCCTGCCTTTAAAGGCTATGTCAGTTCGAAGGAAACAAATGCAGAACATTGAGATACTAGAGAAAATTATGTTTCCAGGCCAGTGTTTTCTTTTATTTCAGTCATTTTCACAAGCATGTTACTAATAAATATTAGCCACAGACATTATCTTCAGTGTTTGTAACTGGTTAAAAATTTAGCCATCAAGCTTTGGAATTAGATAACTCCAGTCTATAGATTGGGAGTTATATTTATAAATATAAATAGTGGATAATGGTGGACTGTTTTACAAAGCAAGAAGCAATGCTAGTAAAATGATGCCAGTGGTAGTAGTGTTGCTGAGAAGAGAAGTGGTAGTGGTCAATATTGTTAGTAAAAAGTCAAACTTCAACTGCATCATACTTGTTTACCTGTTACTCAGACAGCATGACACCCACTAGCTGGTATTTGTTATCTCCTAGCTAGTGTTTATGTTAAGGAAATCAATCAAAATGGAACTGCTACTTATTGCTTGCCCTTGTTGTTATTTTTGTGTTGTTATAATAGATGTGAAACATAGCATGAATGCTGTGTGTACTTTTGATATCATTTCCCAGTTCCTGATACAACTCTGGTGTAAACTGATACTCATACAACAGCTTTTTACTAGCTTGATTGGATAACAGGCTAGTCTAAAGATCTGTTGACATGAAACACACATACACACACACACACACAGACATACATACACACACATAACATTCATTCAGACACACAGACTAAATACCACTCTGCATATGCACACCACACACATACACAAAGATAACAGAACATACACATACACCAAAAGGTAACTCCACCTTCCCTACTGTTAGTTGCTGCACCAAATCAGAAATAAAAGATAAACTAAATAATAGGTGACAATCATAAGTACTAGAGACTTACATATTACACTAAGGTTGTGACAGTTAATTGCTTGATCACAACATAGTCAATATTTTCTAAGCAGTTGAAATGTTCAAGAACCAGTTAACCATTCACCTTTGATGTTATTAACTTTACTTGAAATTGGTCATATTCATCAAAAATAAAGATCAGACTTTTGCCTTTATAATCTCTGACAATATAAAGGAAAGTTGATCTAGCATAATGAATGAAGATAGTTCCATGTTTCCAATCATGCGATTGATGTAAGTTTTACTGTATAATTATGTTCAGATGCAAGAACAGTCCAAATTCACTAATCATATGTCCAGTAAATAGCATTCTTCTCACACTTTATACAATAAACATCTTTTTAGACTTTAAAATCAACATTATATTTTATGACATATACAATACCATTTTCCATAGAAACTCTAATAATATACAAATTTTAAAATGTATATTGAATAGGCAAATTGAGTATTATAACATTTTGGTTTGTTTTGTTATTGACATCTATTTTCTTGTTGCTTTTTTTTTTTGTTTTATTTAACGCCCATTACATGAACTTGCTCTTGTTAAAAATCAATTATGAAAAGGTCAGATTAACTGATTCCACAAGAACAGGTCAGTTGGAGAAAACCCTGATCTTAAGAAGGCATACAACAATTATGTTGAAACACTACGCACATTAGATTATTCTACTGAACTCATTGAGTCATATGAAAGCAGAGGGAGTATACATCTACAAGACTGAGAAATATGGAGGCTTAACCATCATATTACAATAATCTGGCTTCCAAACCAAAGTCCTTGCCATAAAGGTGGGAGTAAGAGGGTGTGTGGGCTAATCTGCCAATGATCTTATGAAACAGTTCTCAATTTCCAAGAGAAAAAGAACTAGAGCTCTTAAGGTAATGGCAAAAGCAGCCAAGAAGGGTTCCAGCTGGATCTGGTCAAAGAATAATGGAACTGAATTTCAGGAGGCATCATTTATTCTACCTTTAACTCCCATCTCAGACTGAACTAGTGACAATACCCAAGTTACTTTGGCTTTGAGGCACTTTAACCACTCAGGAGGATTGCAATGCAAACAGTAGCACAGAGTGTAACAGCAGAGTATCCAGGAGTCATGAGTTAAAAGCTGAAGCAATTGCATAGGGAGGAGAAGGGAGGGCTTCCTCTCTGAAGACCTTCTGCTGTTCAGCTCTCCTTAGAGTTTCTGACTAGCTATCTGGCTGAGTTAGATTGGCTGATGACAAATTCTATTGTTATATCACAGCTGAGTGGGGGGGGGGGGGTGATTAGCAGTTATAAACAAGTTGCCCCAACAAATCCCAACCATAATGGTATGGAAAAGTAAATGTAAAATAGAAATAAAATTGAAACACAAATAAAACAGAGCTCAGGTCAAACTAACTTCAACCAGACCCTTAAATGAAATAGAATACACTTTATAATAAAGAATAAGTGAACTGAGACAATAACATCTTTCAATAGATGAACATATTTTAGAGCTACTAAAAACGTTCTTAAAGTTGACTCTTGGAATGTTCCAGCCATTTTTTTGAAAGCTTACATCAATAAAATAAATTCAAACAGTAAATGTTTATATTCCAGTTAAAATGTGGCAAAAACAGGACATTCAATGCAGAAGAGGCTCCATTACACACCAATACTGAAGTAACAAACCATTGAGGAAGCTTCTATGTTGTGGCAATATCTACTAGACACAGCAACCAAAGCACCCTCTAATAACACTCAATTATCTTAAATAAATAAAGAACATATCACAGTTCTACATATCCACTAAAATTATGAGATGGTAATGAAAGAACACTTCTGATCATAGGCTTACTACTCAATCAGAGCCAACCTAGAGATAAAAAATAACATACTGAGTTATAATATATAATGTGATCACCTCCTTTATTCATACAATGAAACAAGTTTTATTTGTGAAATTTCTGCCATATAACCATCATGAACAATAACTTATTCTTCAAAATGTAAAAACTTCTATACCCACATGTTAGTAAACTAGCATTATAAACTATTAAGATTTTCTTTCCACCTTTCTTTGATTTTTTTGAAACTAGAATTAGAAATGTCTATAGCATTCATGGGCTTTCTTTCTCTACAAGGCAACAGGGACAATATCATTAATGTTCAGTGGAGAGAAACATGAGCAGACAGAGGGTTCCAAAGGGATGTAGTTCTAGATGAAAATTAGCAAGGTGGTGTGCATGAAGTCTAAAATGTGAGACACACATCTGGCAGGGGAACTAGAGGCGAGAGCACTGAAATATTCTAGGTCAGGTGTGGTAAAATCTTCATCATCAAGGACATTTAGAATATAAAAACTGCTGAAATAATTAGCAAAAGAGACATCAACATAATATAAATGAGCCAGAATTTGTAAATCAGGTGATTGAAGATCTGCTGTTCTAGGTTCAAATTTGTAGTAAGCAGTTAATAACAAACTGATAGTGATCACAATTATCTGGAAGAGAACTTTGTAAATTTTGTGTAAATTAACCATAAATGAAGTTGTTGAAATACAGATCACAAAGTAGTTGAAGTTATGCTACATCAATTTCTCAAGTTTTATGAAGAAAAATTATAGAGAAGTAATGAATTGAATACCAATTATTATTATCATTATAATCATTACTATATTCATCATAGATTGTTAAGTAATAAAATAATGAATTGGGCTAACTCATTCAGTCTTAATTCTTTGTTTTAAATTCAAATCTGCGAGAGTTGGGGTTTTCCTTTCAACCTTTAATGGTTGATGAAATAAGGGCCAATTCTACTGATGATAGCTGTCATACAAAATTTCTGGCCTTATTCCAATCTAAACAACCATTATCATTCATCATCATCATCATCATCATCATCATTTAGCACATTTTTCCATGCTGACATGGGTAAGACGGTTTGACTGGAGCTGGTAAAATGCACCAATTATTATTATTATTATTATGATTATGATTATTATTAAGGTGGTGAGCTAGCAGGATTGTTAGCACACTAGACAAAATGCCTAGCAGCATTTCATCCGTCATTACATTCCAAACTCAATTCCACTGGAGTTAAATCAATCAACTAAAGCCTTGGTTGAAGATACTCAATATTTAACAACTGAAGCACAAGTTCAATTCCCAGCTGCAGTTCTTTTACTGATGGATTGTAAGAAGCACTGACATCAAATCAAACAATTGTTGTAGTCTACTCACTATGAAGGGGGTCGATAAATGACTGCTTACAGCATAATGAAATAGTAATCATTTTATTATAATTATCATTTTTCTATTTAATCATAATTATCATATAACTCATTAAATTGTGATATTCACAAATCATTTCAAATAGTAACCAGAGGTAACCATTAATTATATTAAGATACAATGATACCCACAAATCATATCAGAGATACCAATATAGCATATTAAAGAGAACGATATCTACATGTCATATCTTATACAGAGGTGTCCACACTATATTAAAATATACTTGTGACTACATTGTATTAATTATAGCAACATCCACACATTATACTGAATATTGAATGGTTCACATTATATTAAATATAGTGATGTTCACAGTGTATTAAATATAGTGACATCCACATTATAGAAAATTTAGTGATGACTAGAGATTATACTAAATATTGTGATGATCACACATTATGCTAAATATAGTCATGATAATATACCGACTATTGGGATGACCAAACTATACTGAACATATGATATCCACAATGCATTAACTATGGAGATATCCATACATTTTATTAAATGCAGTGATATGTACACATTATCATCATCATCATCATCGTTTAACGTCCGCTTTCCATGCTAGCATGGGTTGGACGATTTGACTGAGGACTGGTGAAACCGGATGGCAACACCAGGCTCCAGTCTGATTTGGCAGAGTTTCTACAGCTGGATGCCCTTCCTAACGCCAACCACTCAGAGAGTGTAGTGGGTGCTTTTAC